>NC_053497.1:162085781-162385781 GCF_905171775.1 Rana temporaria
TTTTTACCCCTCTATTCCCCTCTTGAAGGGGGAAGGGTTGTAGGGAGGTAGAGGAGGGGGAAGAGAGGTGACAGACCAATAGGATTCTGCTGTGTGTCAAAACAAGCGATACAAACCTATTGAGACATGGGCCCTTAGATCAGAAACACTGATTTTCTAAGTTGGATAGAACAAAGGTAACTCATTTTAAAACCTTTTTCTTTTTGGTTGACTAGGTAAAGAAGGAAATTATTTAATTGTTACTTATTTTGTATTTCAACCCTTTGGAATTGAATAAACATACAATTTGGAAAAAATAAAAAATAAATAAAGCACAAGCTTACTACACAGAAAGCACTTAGATCCCCTTTTTTATGTTTCATATTGCATTTGGATGCTGGTGCCACATCAGCTGTGACCAGTTATCTACTTACACCCGTTTCCCTGGTTAGTGGGAAAAAGGCGATACTTAACCTTCTGTGATACAGGGGTCAACTTCTCGAGGTGAGAGAAGTAATCAGCATGTTGGTGGTGGGATCATTCATATTTTTAATCGTTGCTCCAGCACTTTTGGATATCTGTCATCAGGAGTCGAACCTGTGGATCTGTCTCTGTCTCTGGCTGTGGACTTTGTTTTCATTCATGCTCTTTACCATATTGCGCTGCACTGTTTATATTATGATGTAAATGACCCCCCTAGTAAAGTAAGTGATAAATGACGGCTCCCCACCTGCTGAAGAAGCCCATTAGGAGGGTGTAACGCATACAGGTGGGAGGAGCCGCTGTTCGTGACGTCATTACTTACTTTTGTATCAGCGGGGTGAGCTTAATTTGCTTGCTTAATTTGCTTGTATTTGCACATATCTATGTGTTTGCTTTTAACCTCTTTCCGACCAGCCGCCGCAGTTATACTGCGGCAGTTTGGCTCCCCTGGGCGTGCCCGCAACATGCCCCTGGAGCCGTGGCACCTGTGATCGCTCATGGCAGAGCGAGAATTGGGATCTGTGTGTGTAAACACACAAATCCCAGTTATGTTAGGGGAGAGGAGACAGATTGTGTGATCCTACTAAGTCGGAACAACGATCTGTCTCCTCCTCTAGTCAGCCACATCCCCCCCACACATCTAGGGAACACCGTTAACCCCTTGATCGGCCCTTAGTGTTAACCCCTTCCCTGTCAGTGTCTTTTATATAGTGTCCGATCTGATTGCTGCAATGTCACACTCCCGATAAAAATCGCAGATCACCGCCATTACTAGTAAAAAAAACTATTAATAATAGAAATGCCATTAATCTATCCCCTATTTTGTAGATGCTATAACTTTTGCGCAAACCAATCAATATACGCTTATTGCATTTTTTTTGACCAAAAATATGTAGAAGAATACATTTTGGCCTAAACTGAGGATTTTTTTTTTTTAATTTGGGGGAAATTTATTATAGAAAATGTAAAAAATATATATATTTTTTTCAAAATGTAGGCTTTTTTTGTTTATAGTTAAAAAAAAATTGCAGAGGTGATCAAATACCACCAAAATAAAGCTCTATTTGCGGGAAAGAAAGGACGTCGCAGGTTGTCAGTTAAAACGGCGCAGTGCCGTATCACAAAAAATGGCCTGGTCACTAAGGGGCCAAATCTTCTGGGGCTGAAGTGGTTAATACCTTTATTCAGTTTTAATAAATATTTGAAGCACAGAGCATTATGGTTTCTTCATTTCTATTCTCTGATATGTTACATGATTGATCGAGATTTAAGAAGTGGACTAGGGAGTTTCAGGGATGATTCTTGCAGGCTATTATGACTGTAGTGGGATCATAGACTGCAAGTTAGCAGGCAATTTATCCGGAGGCGGTGGTCACTGAACACATTGGATGTTACTATATGAACAATCACGTTGGATAGGAACGGTGAAGCATATATATTTGGGTGTCACGTACCTTGTGGAGATCGAGCTGGAGAAAGGGCTTCTCTTGCACCTCTTGTTCAACACCCCTGGTAGTGATGACATGGAGTGAAGGACACAGAGTGGCACAAGGGCCGATGCTGTGGATGGTGCTTGCTGGGCCTTGGCAGGAACCAGGTGGCTGAAGAGCGCTGGGCAGGCTGTGAGAACTGGAGCTCTGTATCGCTGGGTCAGCAGATGGATGCGTAGCCGAGACGTAAGCCAGGGGGTCATCAACAGCTGCACAGAGCAGGTACCGAGACGAGGGGCAGAGACGGGAAACAGGCCGGGTTCGGTACACAGACAGGCAGCAATGTACAGGAACATCAGACATAAGCGGAGTCTAAAACAAGCCGGGATCAGGTGGGCAGGCGGAGTTCAAGGAGCAAGTTTCAGGTGAAGCCGGGTCAAAACACAGGAAGCTGGAACAGATCAGGTAAACAGGCACTAGCTGAAAGACCACTCAGCAATGTTCATGTGTCAGGGTTCGATTTAAATAGGCTTACTTTGCTGCTCATACATGCGCGCACATTTTCACGCTGGTATTGGCACGCGCCCATGTGCGCATGCGCCAATACAAGTCCCTCTTTGTACACACACTGGTGTGCCCATGCTTGTGCGCAGATGCGCATCTGTTAGCAGGACTTCTCTTACAGTAGCACTCATACGGCTAGTGGAAAATTCTTCACAGTAAAAGCTGTGAAAATGTTGAATAGACTTCCTCCAGAGGTTGTTCTGGCCAGCTCAGTAGATTGCTTTAAGAAAGGCCTGGATTCTTTCCTAAATGTACATAATACAACTGGATACTAACAATTATAGGTAAAGTTCATCCAGGGAATATCCGATTTGCCTCTCGATGATCAGGGAGGATTTTTTTCCCCTGCTGTAGCAAATTAGATCATGTTTTTCACCTTCCTATGTTTAACTATGGGTATAGGATTGTGTATTTGGAATTGTATGATTTTTTATTTATTTTTTATTGATTGAACTGGATGGACTTTTTTTTTTCAACCTGACTAACTATGTATGTTACCAGAAAGAAAAAAAACAGTGAATCCAATTTTTTGCAGAGTAAGGGACAATTTTAAACATTCTATCGAATGCCTTCTCCGCACTCAAAGTAAGGAGCAGAGAAGGCACCCGATGGACCTCCACATACTTCCACAAGTTTAAAATCCTCCTGTTCCCATCTGGAGCCTGCCAACCCTGGACAAACCCCACTTGATCAGGTCCAAAACCGATCTCAAACAGTGAAGTTAGGACCCTTCACTTCTGAGAAACGCACAGTATCGTGCGGAGTCCCTGAAGGATCACCTCTGTCGCCGGTGTTATTCAACATCTATCTTGGTCCTCTTTTTGAAATCATCAGCAGCCAAAAAATGCTCTATCACTCATATGCAGATGACACGCAACTATATTTCCGCATTTGCAATAGAAAGGATCACCACCTCAATCTAGAGACATGCCTCTCTTTGATAGAGAACTGGATTACAAAGAGTTACCTTAAAGCGGGGGTTCACCCTATCGACAGGAAAAAAAAAAATTTTTTATCTTTTACCTTTAAATCAGGCACTGTAGCGCGAGCTACAGTATGCCTGTCCCGAATTTTTTCCCCCCATACTCACCTTGTAGTCGTCCATCGAAGATACCGGGGAATGGGCGTGCCTCTGGAGACGGAGGATGATTGACGGCCGGCTCTGGCGCGTCACGCTTCTCCGGAAATAGCCGAAATAGGCTTGGTCTTCACGACGCGTGCGCATAGCCTGTGCGCACGCGCCGTGAAGAGCCGAGACCTACTCCGGCTGTCTTCGGGGAGAGTGACGTGCCAGGGCCGGCCGTCAATCATCCTCCCTCTCCATAGGCACGCCCATTCCCCGCGGGAGCCGGAATCTACGATGGACGACTACGAGGTGAGTACGGGGTTAAAAAAATCGGGACAGGCATACTGTAGCTCGCGCTACAATGCCTGTCTCGATGGTAACATCATGGGATTGTGGGTGAACTACCGCTTTAAACTCAATGGAGCAAAAACAGAACTTCTCCTGTTTCACGCCAAACTGAGGAATCAACATGCAACACCGTGGATACCCCCGCCCATTCTGGGCAAAATCATCTCCCCTAGCGCCAAAGTCAAAAGTCTCGGGATCATCTTCGACTCCGACATGACAATGGACGCACAAATAGGGTCGGTTGTCAGCGGTTCTCACCATCTGCTGCGCCTATTACGCAGACTGACTCCTTTTATTCCCAAAGAAGACATAGCGTCGTAGTGGGATCAATTGTTAACTCCAGATTTGACTATGCTAATGCCCTTTACCTCGGACTCCCAAAGTACCAAATCGCTCGTCTGCAAGTCGTTCAAAATACGGCCGCCAGACTTGTCACTGGGAAAAAGCCCTGGGAATCAATCTCACCTTCAGTAAGAACCCTTCACTGGTTGCCAGTAAAAGACAGAATTGCTTTTAAAGCACTCTGTCTAACCCATAGATGTATCCATGGGAATGCTCCCCATTATCTATGCGAAAAAATAAAAGCCCATAATCCCAATCGTGTTCTGCGATCCACCAATCAAAATCTTCTTCAGATACCGAAAGCTAACTACAAGTCCAAAGGAGATAGAAGATTCGCGGTGCAAGGTCCCAGACTATGGAACGCTTTACCAACCAGCGTTCGGTTGGAGGAGAATCACTTAGCCTTCAGGAAAAAGATCAAAACTCATCTCTTTTGATATCAAAAGAGACAGGTACAGCAAGCGCCCAGAGGCGATTAAGTTCGCATGTGTCGCGCTATATAAGTTTCTCATTCATTCAATAAGTAATTGTGTTACTGTATATCCAATAAATGGGAAGCTATCGATTTAAAATATAACCAGTTAATAACCGCCCTATAGACAATATACGTCTACAAGGCGGTTGCTTAACTCTGGGAGGACGTCCATGGACGTCCTCCCAGAATTGCGCTCCCCCTCGCCCTCTGGATCATGGTAAATCGCTGCTGATAGCGGCGGTTTACCACGTGATTGCTCCGTCCAATGACGGATTGATCACTTGTAAACAAACCGGTGTCATGTGATGACGCCGGTTCCTCCCTCCCCCCTCTGTACCGAATGGTACAGTGTGAGAGGAGAGGGGGGGGGAGAGAGCGGATGCAGCACAAGTGCTGTGGGCTGGATCTGTGACAAATGCAGTCACAGATCCAGCCATCCATCCCTGCTCAGCCATCCCTGCCCCATACTGTGCAATACTCTGCAATACCCCACACTACTCTGCAATACCCCACAATACTCTGCAATACCCCACACTACTCTGCAATACCCCACACTACTCTGCAATACCCCACAATACTCTGCAATACTCTGCAATACCCCCACAATACTCTGCAATACCCCGCAATACTCTGCAATACCCCACACTACTCTGCAATACCCCACACTACTCTGCAATACCCCACAATACTCTGCAATACTCCGTAATACCCCGCAATACTCTGCAATACCCCGCAATACTCTGCAATACCCCACACTACTCTGCAATACCCCACACTACTCTGCAATACCCCACAATACTCTGCAATACCCCACAATACCCTGCAACGTCGCCTATGGGGATTTTTAAGTAGCAAAGTTTGGCGCCATTCCACGAGCGTGTGCAATTTTGAAGGGTGACATGTTGGGTATCTATTTACTCGGCGTAACTTCATCTTTCACATTTATGCAAAAGAATGAAGAAAAAATACTAAATTTGCTAAATTTTATAACAGAAACAAAGAAAAATTCATTTTTTTTACAGAATTTTCAGTCTTTTTTCTCTTAGCGCAAAAAATAAAAAACCCAACGGTGATTAAATACCACCAAAAGAAAGCTCTGATTGTGTGAAAAAAAGGATGATATTTTTATTTGGGTACAGTGTTGTATGACTGAGTAATTGTCATTCAAATTGTGAGAGCACCGAAAGCTGAAAATTGGTTTGGTTATTAAGTGGGTTTACGTGCCCAGTGATCAAATGGTTAAATCAGAAAAAATGTTTATTGTGCCAATAAAATAATATACAAAATACAGACCATCAGAAAGAAGGTCACAAATAAAAATAAAAGAAAACAAATAAATCTTGTATAATACAATAGCGGCACCAAAATTAAATAGAAACAAAACACATACTATCAATTACAAAGACAGTGCTGGGTAGGCAAAAACAGCCTCACCCCCCAACACGACCACTCATGAGGCCAATGGGCCACAACTTAAACTCTGCACCCCACAGTCTGCCCATAAAATCATAGCCACTTCCCACCATTAATCAAAGTTTTATGCCTAAAGTAAAGTTCTTATAGAGTATACACTTCAAACCAGGCCAGATCTTTCTCCTAGATAGGAAATGCCTCTCAAACCTGCAACAGCCGAGTCAAAACCAATCTCGGAGGTGCCAGTCCAGGGGTCTCCAACCAGGGCTGCCAAATGGAATAAAATTTCCGGGCTGCATTTCTATGCTGATATGTATGGTGCTCCCGTATAAGGATAAGATTAACTTGTTCAATCCATTGTTTCTTAGTCGGAACGTGCGGGGACAACCAGAATCTAGCTATCAGTTTCCTTGCAAGGTACAAAAGTCTAATCACTGCAATATTAACTGAATGAGGGTAAATTTCTTCATCTACTGCCCCCAGTATGCATATTAGGGGGTCCAAAGGGACCCTAACTAGGAATACAGAGGAAATAACCTCTGTAACATTACCCCAGAACCGGTGCAGCTTAGGACAGTGCCACATCAGATGGATAAACTAACCCTCCACCCCGCAGTGTTTTGGACATAGAGAGGAATCCCTTCTACCCCAACGGAACAATTGAATAGGCGTGCGATAACCCCTATGCAACAAAAACAGGTGAGATAGCCTATGTGACTGCGAAACCGAAGTAAGAGGTCCCGCTTGTAAACATAAGTCCCATGTTTCACCATTAATGTCTCCCAGGTCTTCCGTCCACCCTCTCCTGCACGGTAAAGTTGCTGCGTCCTGCTCTGTCGACAGAAGGGTAGAATAGACATGGGATATTAGGACTTTTTTGTCCTTACCAAAGAATATATATTTTATTAAATGATGACTAGATAATTGGAGAGTAGAAATCTGACCCTGGGCTTGCAGGGCATGCTGGAGCTGCAAGTACCTATACAATTGATGCCTAGGAAGATTGAATTCAGTCTGCAGTTCCTGAAATAATTTAAGTACATTTTGGTGATATATCTGGGCTACATTGTGAATACCAGCCAGCTTCCAGGACAGGAAACCGTCCAGCCCACAGACCTCCGCTAGATTGGGATTATCCCATAGGGGAGTCTCTACAAGAAATCCTGAAACTCTCAAATTAGACCTCACCATGGACCACAATTTCCTAAGGAGAACCACGGTTGACGCCACCTGTGGCAGGTGCGGAAACCCTGCCTCCAAACACGCCAAAACCGAAGCATCCCGAGACCCCATACGTAACAGAGTGTCAATGGAATCGCTTTCATTGATACACCCCATTCCACACAAATGCTGAAACTGAGAAGCCAAGAAATAGAATTTAGGGTTAGGGACCACAGCACCACCCTGGTCTTTACCATATTGTAATGTAGAAACCCGAATACGGGCAGTTTTTTTCTTCCATATTAAAGATCTAAATAAGGTATCTATCCGAGTGAACCACCTACGAGGTATCCACTGAGGCGAGTTGTGCATTATATATAAAAGTTGTGGGCCCCACACCATCTTGATCAGATTAATCCTACCTATAACTGAAAGCGGGAGTTTACACCAGGTATTACAGGTCGTTTGCAAACATCTAAAAAGAGGTAGGAGATTCTCCTCTAAGTACTTCTGCAGGCTGGCCAACACCTGAACCCCCAAATATTTAAAAGAGGAGACCACCTTCAGGGACCTTGCAGCATCCGGCAGCGAAGCAATTGGGCCATCTATGGGCATAAGGACAGACGTACTCCAATTAATGGAAAAACCTGACAAAGAGTCAAATTGTTTAATCAACTCCATAGCCGCTGTAAGGGATGTGCCCACATCCCCTAAATACAGTAATGTGTCGTCTGCGTAAAGGGAAATCTTTTCCATGCATGTACCTCTATTAAAGCCAGTAACCGCAGGGGATGATCTATCAGGGCCGCCAACGGTTCAAGGGCCAATGCAAACAGCAGGGGCCATAATGGACACCCCTGCCGTGTGCCTCTAAACAAAGGAAAAGAGTCTGTAAGATCTCCATTTACGCGGATCCTAACCATAGGGGCAGCATACAATAAACGCACCCACCTAATAAAAGTGTCCCCCAAACCAAAGCGATCCAGGACCTCCCACAAATAGGGCCATTCGACGCTGTCAAAAGCTTTGGCAGCGTCCAATGAAAGAATTGCCCTCTGGCCTTCATTATCCGCAGGTAGCTGAAGATTAAGAAAAAGGCGCCTGATGTTGAGGGTCGTTGACCGAGAAGGGATGAACCCTGACTGATCCTTATGAACAAGCTTATGTATAACTTTAGTTAGTCTAGTAGCCAACACCGTGGCCAGTAATTTCACGTCAGTCGTCAACAAAGAGATGGGCCTATATGAGTCCGGAGAGTGAGCCTCCTTACCAGGTTTCAATAACAGCACCACTTTAGCTTCATTCATGGACCGAGGCAAGGTACCCTTGTCATACGCATCCACGAACACCTCCCTCAAAAGAGGTATCAATACGTCCGAGTATCGCCTATACACCTCCGCCGGCAAGCCATCCGAACCCGGAAACTTACCAGGAGAGGAAAACGCTAACGCCTCCAACATCTCATCAGCCATAAGCGGAGCACTCAATTGCTCCACATCTGAGGCCGACAGACGCGGAATTTGACATCGGTCCAAGAAAGAGGCAATCTTTTGCTTAGCAGTGGACACCTTAGAAGAGTACACATCAGCATAAAAATCTCTGAATATGGATAAAATATCCGCATGAGACGACACCAAAGCCCCCGAAGGAGCAGTGAATGCCTCTATATGGGCAGAGCCCCTCTGTGATCTCACCATCATAGTTAGCATATGGCCGGTACCCTCCCCTTCCTCAAAGTATTTTTGTTGGAGAAAAAAACTTTTATTTTCAGCCTTAGTCAGGATTACATGTTTAGCAATATTCTGAGCTTCACCCCATGCCCTCTCAGTCCGTTCAGAGGGGGAATCCACAAAAGCCGATTCAGCCCTCTCAACCTCCCGAAGCACAAATTGCTCCCAGGATCTCGTCCCAGCTTTAATTGCATTAATGGATCTGATAAACTGACCCCTTAGATAAGCATTAAGTGCATCCCAAAAAACGTTAAATCCTGTAGAATGCTTGTTAGCCTTAATAAAATTAACCAAATCAGTATGAATAGGATCGGGAGTGGGGAACAGAAGCAACCAAAACGGGTTGAGCCTCCAAAAAGAATTCTTAGCAATTCTGGAAGTCAATACTTCAACACACAAAGGGGAGTGGTCCGAAATGATTCTTACCTCATACCGCATAGAGACTATTACCCAGGCCAAGATCAATCCTAGAAAGGCCTCTGTGCAAAGCCGAAATACAAGAATAACATTTCTCCTGTGGATGGCTAAGCCTCCAAACATCTCTCAGCCCCAGCTCCTGCACAAGCCGAGCAAATGGCGTTGAGCTCCCTCTCGGGGCGGCCACCGACACCCCAGGAGAAAATTTGTCAAGACTCACATAAAAAAAATGAAGGGGCCATGCGGAGGGTGACGCGGCCAGAGCAGGAGGAAACTTCCCAGCAGCAGCATGAGGCAGACCGTAGAGAGGTGACCCAGGAGCCAGAGCTTAGAGGCCTGAAGGAGATGCTACTTACTCTCCCAACACGCGCTGATATACTCGCTCTGCCTACAAGAGCAGAGATGGAGGCCCTTGTGTTGAGAATGGAGGAGTCGCATCGAAAAGAGCTGGAAACTGTACAGGAGGACGTACAGCAACTAACAGATAAGTTGACACAAATGGAAATTGCGGGGGGGTTGTTGGAAAAACGTGTTGCGAGCCTAGAACAGGCGCAGAGGTTACAAACTTTGCAAGTTGATTCTTTACAGCTGAAATTAGAGGAAATTGAGGACCGCAGCAGGCGCAGAAACCTGAGGTTTAGGGGGGTACCCGAGTCAATCGGGAAAGAGGCTTTACAGCAGGCAATTGAGACAATATGTCGCCAGTTGATGGACCCCCCTAGCCCTCAACCCCTTGAATTTGAGCGGTTACACAGAGCCTTGGGACCACCATCAGAAAATATAAATAGGCCGCGAGATATAATTTGCTGCTTTCACTACTTTGCACATAAAGAGCTTATCAGTCGGAGGGCCTGGGCAGTAGGTGAGATTATATTTGAGGGGTCCAGGATACAGATACTGCCAGACCTTTCTCGCGCCACGTTACAGCGTAGGGCTATGTTACGCCCAATGCTGGATAAAGTCAAGCAAGCAGGAGGGACATATCGTTGGGGATACCCTATTGCGGTCATAATAAAAAGGAACACACAGTCATTCCATCTACAACAACCCCTGGAACTCCCAGAGCTCTTCAAATTTATGGAAATGGAGGAGATAGAGGTGCAAAACTGGCTGCAACATTTACCAGGACTTTCTAGAGGTACAGCCAAATTCACAGGTCTAAAGAGGACCGAGAAGAGAAAGGAGAGTCTGTTGGGACCCCCTCAAGGAGAAAAGGGGGCCCGCTAATACGGGGACTCCCCCTTCTTTTTTTTTTCTTCCTTTTTTTTTTTTTATTAAGCTTCATTCATAGAGATGATAGATAAGTTGCACACGTCCTCTGGATGGGAATACGAGACATTGTGTTCTGGATATTAAAACCCCCATTATTCTCTTTTTTTTTTTTTTTTTTTATGACCTTTCCTCCCCCAGGTTATGTTTAAATTTTGAGATGAATGAGGACAGTGTTTCCTACCGTCCTAGCCCCAAAGTGCCCCCGGCTTTGACGGGGGTTATGCCCAGCCTGGGCTCAGCCCCCCTGAAGGAGCCCCATGAAATTATTATTTTTTTTTTGGTGGATTTTTTTTTTTTTTTTAGGGGGGAGGGTGGGGGGGGGAGTTGGGTTTTTCGAGTGTTATTCTCACTTATGTTTATTAGTCTCCTCTTTGTTGTGCTTTTACAGAGGAGAAAAAGCAGAGATTATTTGTAGATATATGTTCACTATAATGAAAGGTAACGGTGGTGCAGTCAAGGTACCCCAGAGTATGTTATGAGGTGGTATTTATTTATTTATTTACTTATTTTTATTTTTCTATTTATTCTTTATTTTTTATTTTTTTCCTTTGCGCTTCCCCTTTTTGGATTTTTCAATATAGGGGACCACAGTGCGATTAACTGCGGCCCCATAGGAAGCAATATGAAGCGCAATGCACTAATGTAACACAATGTACACAATGTATTATATATAATATGCACAAGATTTTGGGTGGGGGGGGGGAGGTGGGGAAGGGGTTCCTCTCCTCCCCAGTCACCCCCCTTCTTAAGCCCCTGATTAATTAAGGTACACAATATCACTTAAGGTGTGGGGGTTGGGGGACGGGGGGGGTCTGGGGGAGAGGAAAGGGAGGAATGAGGTGGGGGGGGGAAACCAAACAATGGGGTAGGGGGGGCCGAGCCTGAGGGCTTTTGGGGGGGGGGGGAAGATAGAGGTAAAATTTAGAGGCGGTGCAACAAATAGAGGTTAAGGTTGGAAGGGAAAGGGGAAGAGTCCATCTGTAAGGCCAATAATAAGAAAGTGGGCTGGGAAGTAGAAGTAGAAATAGTCGGAGGGTGGATGGAGGGGGGGGGGGCAGACTGGAATGTCTTGCTTGTTTTCTTTTTTTTTTATTGTGTATACTGCACCACCTGATTGGATCGGCCCCCGGATTAGGCTATTGCCCACTGAACCATTGAGGGAAGGGGTTAAAAGTGGGTATTGTCCCTAAAAGGGCTTTAGTAACGGGTGGTAGGGGTGGGTTGGGGGGATAAGAGTCGTTAGAGTGGGGAAAGGGTTTTTTTTTTTTTTTTTTTTTTTTTTAACTCCTCTCTCTCCTAGTTTTTCTCTTCCCGCTCCTCTCCTCCTCAAAAGCCGGAGATGGAGGGAATAAAAATAACCTCCCTGAACGCTAAGGGACTTAATGTCCCTGAAAAATGCAGGATGTTGATGAACGACCTGCGATATGCAGAGACAGACATAGCCTATATACAGGAGACTCATTTCAGGACGGGGGGGCTGCCTCTGCTGCAAAATAGGTTCTTTCCATCAGCATATCATGCAGGAAACCAGGAAGCTAAATCCAAAGGGGTTTCTATTTTGATATCCAACAGAATTCCCTGGACACTGGAAGATAGGCATCAGGACCCAAAAGGGAGATATCTTTTCTTGAAAGGGATGATAGGAGGAATTAAAGTAACTTTAGCTACGGTGTATTTTCCGAATGTACATCAAGATACCTTTATGAGGAAAACCCTCAAGGAATTGAGGACATTTTCGGAAGGTAAACTAATTCTGGGAGGAGATTTCAACATCCCCCTGAGCCCAAAAATGGACACTTCGAGGGGAACCTCATCTATCACAGAGGGGGTCAGACGGGGGGTCTTGCGCAGCCTATATGAGGCCCAGTTGGCGGATGTGTGGAGGACGATGAATGGGGATGAAAGGGATTATACATTCTACTCGAATCCACATCAGGTCTATTCTCGGATAGACCTGTTCATGATCCCCCATTATCTGATCTCCTCTGTGGTAGAGGTGTCCATTGGGAATATAACATGGTCAGACCATGCCCCTGTGAGCTTGCGTATCTCATTGCTTAGTACAGGGCCTACTCAGGATAGAAGGTGGCGCCTAAACGAAAGCCTCCTGCAGAACAGGGAAGTGAGGGAGGATGTTGCTCGGGAAATTACAGAGTATTTCCAAATGAATGATATTCCAGGGAGCAACCCAGGGATGGTCTGTGAAGCCCACAAGGCGGTGATTAGGGGGGCCCTGATCAGACATGGAGCGAACCTAAAAAGGAAGCGAGAACAGCAGGTCAAAAATATACTAGCAGAAATTCAGGAACTGGAACTCCGACATAAAAAGTTACATACCCCACAGATAGGTAGAGAACTGAGTCACCTGAGAAGGCAGATTACAGAGATATTAAGATACAAAGCCAAAGCAAGCATACAAAGAGGAAGGAAAATAAATTACGAATTTGGCGACAAGTGCAGTAAATTATTAGCTGGAAAACTGAAAGAGAAGAGCCAACAAACATTTGTTTCACAAATTAAGGGGAAGGAGGGACAATTAAAACAGAAACCGAAGGATATAGTGGAGGAGTTTGGTAGATACTACTCCTCTCTATATAATTTGACTCAGATACCAATAGCGCCTTCAAAAATAGAAGAATATCTCTCAACAATGGACTTAGCCAAGTTGTCACCAATTGCCAGGGCTAGCTTAGAAACCGCGATCTCGATAGAAGAACTAGAGGCAGTATTAAAAACTATGGCGGACGGGAAAGCCCTGGGCCCAGACGGCTACACAATAAGGTATAAAAATGGAAAACAGTGCAGCGCTATTATTAATAATTAAATACTTAAATACAATTGAGTAAAAGTGCAAAAAAAAATTGTGTAGACAAAAATCCTTGATGAAAAAGAGTCAGAATAAAATAGGATAATAATGAGTGTAAAAGAGACAGCAAAGTCCGTTTGAAAGCCCAAAATTAAAGAGTGTCTCAATCCGGTGTTGTTTCATCTATAGAAAAGTTCCTTAAATAACAAAATGTGATGAATTCTTGATTGCTGTGAAATGGTGTTCACCCATGCAATTCGTGAAATAGGATTAACCGCTTACCAGAGGTAAAGACTGTTTTCCACCAGTCTTATAGAGCCTATGGGAAGTCAGGTCTCCCAATACCTTTTCAATGATAATGAAACTCAGCATTCAATCCGGGTGTCATAAAATGGAACAAGAGAAACTTCTCATAGTGCATAACGTTTAAACCAAAGAGTTACGTTTAATTAAGTAATGCACTTACAGTTAAGTTGCCAAAAACTGCATAACAGTGGACAAGGATAAAAAAGAGAGCGCTTCAGCTGTAGTGTTCCGATGCTCCTCGCTACTCAGTCTGCAACCACGGCCAGCGTTCAGGACGGAACGCGATGACGAACCTGGTGCTGTATGTTAGACTTTTATTATCAGCAATAAAAGTCTAACACACAGCACCAGGTTCTGGATGGTTTTTAACCCATGAACATTTTGTATCTAAACGGAATCAAAGCAAAGCTTACCTGTGCTGAGTGATGATTATCCAGACTGTCCTGCAGGTTAATCTCTGTAACTTTTGTGATTGTTGGGTGCCGTGACGTCATCGCGTTCCGTCCTGAACGCTGGCCGTGGTTGCAGACTGAGTAGCGAGGAGCATCGGAACACTACAGCTGAAGCGCTCTCTTTTTTATCCTTGTCCACTGTTATGCAGTTTTTGGCAACTTAACTGTAAGTGCATTACTTAATTAAACGTAACTCTTTGGTTTAAACGTTATGCACTATGAGAAGTTTCTCTTGTTCCATTTTATGACACCCGGATTGAATGCTGAGTTTCATTATCATTGAAAAGGTATTGGGAGACCTGACTTCCCATAGGCTCTATAAGACTGGTGGAAAACAGTCTTTACCTCTGGTAAGCGGTTAATCCTATTTCACGAATTGCATGGGTGAACACCATTTCACAGCAATCAAGAATTCATCACATTTTGTTATTTAAGGAACTTTTCTATAGATGAAACAACACCGGATTGAGACACTCTTTAATTTTGGGCTTTCAAACGGACTTTGCTGTCTCTTTTACACTCATTATTATCCTATTTTATTCTGACTCTTTTTCATCAAGGATTTTTGTCTACACAATTTTTTTTTGCACTTTTACTCAATTGTATTTAAGTATTTAATTATTAATAATAGCGCTGCACTGTTTTCCATTTTTATGTCTTTTAATTTGTTGTACACATTTTAGTGCTAGCAGCTACCTGTTTTTTGTTTGTTCACAACAATATTCATCACTCTTTATCACTAATTAACCAGCGCAGCATCAACCTTTGGTTTTTTTTCTTTTACACAATAAGGTACTATAAGGAATTTGGAACAATATTGGGAGGGCAGCTAATAAAAGTTCTCAATGCAGTGGGCTGGACAGCTGAGTTTCCACCAGATTCCTTGTTGGCACATATTGTAGTTATCCCCAAAGAGGGAAAGGACCCGGCGGAGTGTAGCAGTTACAGGCCGATTTCGTTGCTTAATTCGGATTTAAAACTTTTTACGAAGATTTTGGCGAGACGAATTCAGGTTTGGCTACCCGACCTAGTGGATAGGGACCAAGTGAGTTTTGTCCCTACACGGGAGGCAAGAGATGGTACAATAAAAGTCCTCAACTTGGTGCAGGAGGCTGGTGACGGGGACATCCCTTGCGTGTTCCTAAATACCGATGCCGAAAAGGCTTTTGATAGAGTGAACTGGAATTTCATGTTTTCGGTGTTGAGACATGTGGGGATGGGGGAGAATATGTTAAGATGGATTGGGAGTGTATATACTGGTCCACGAGCGGCAGTGAGAGTGAACGGGATATTCTCCAAAACCTTCCAGATCACAAACGGAACGCGCCAGGGATGTCCCCTGTCACCACTGTTATTCGTATTATCTCTGGAGCCCTTACTAAATAAAATACGCAAAAACCCGGATATACAGGGTATTCAGATAGGGGAGGAAACACATAAAGTAACTGCTTTTGCAGATGATCTGCTGTTCGCTGTATCAAACCCACATGTTTCTCTTCCCAACCTTGTCAAAGAAATAGCCATATTTGGAGAACTTTCCAACTTAAAAATAAATCAGGCAAAGTCTGAAGCAATGAGTGTGTCGATGACATCCCATAAACAGTCGATTGTACAACAAAACTTTGGTTTCAAATGGAAGACTGCACTAAAGTTCTTGGGCACCCTGATTCCAGCAAACATAAAATACGTTTTTTAAATAAACTTTCCACCACTTCTTAATTCAATAAAAACACTACTTGAGAAATGGCAACATGGATTTCATTCATGGTTTGGCAGAAACAATATAATCAAGATGAGTATTTTGCCAAAAATCACATATTTATTTCAAACCCTGCCAATAACCATACCACAGGTCTTTCTCCGACAAATGGACTCATTTTTGATGAGGTTCATATGGGCGGGGAAAAAAGCAAGGATAAAAAAAGAGGTGATGAAGGTGCCCAGGAGCTTTGGGGGGATGGCAGTCCCAGACATTGCTAAGTACTATCAAGCGGCACACTTGACAAGATTGGTAGACTGGTGCAGGAACGGGCACTATAAAAGGTGGGTTGAGGTGGAACAGCAGATCTGTCCAATAGCATTAAGTAGGGCTCCTTGGTGCTACAATGTACTATCTAGCAAGATGAAAAAACATCCTATAATAGGACCTACGCTGTTAATTGCAGCTAAAATATGCAAAATTCCAAAATTTTCAACAAAACGTTCTCCCCTGTTCCCTATACTAGGGAACCCAGGATTTATACCGGGCACAGGAGGAGCGGTTTTTAATAAATTAAAAGAAAAGGGCAAGGTGCAGGTATCACATTTTCTGAAAACAAATATGTGGCCATCAACTGAGGACTTGACGAGGAGAGGGGGGAATTATGAGTTGAGCCTGTGGCAAGCACTTCAATTAAGTTATTTTCTAAGATCCCTAGGCCAACCATCTAATTTCAGGCGACAATTAACTAAATTTGAACAATATTGCGACGAAGAGGAACCAATACAAAGAGTAAGCTCAAAGATGTATAGAATACTGATCGCGCCTCAAGAAGACTTTGAGTTGCCGGGACTGGGGAAATGGGAAAGGGATCTGGGGAGAAATTTCTCACAGACTCAACGTAAACACATAATTCATCTAGCATTATACTCTTCAACATCTACGCGTATACAGGAATCCAATTACAAACTATTGTCCCAATGGCATTATACACCAGTAAAGTTACATAAATTTAGTGAGGAAAACTCAGAGAACTGTTGGAGATGTGGCTTGGAGCAGGGAACTATGGTGCACATATTCTGGTCATGTGTAAAAGTAAGAGATTACTGGAAGGAAGTCCAGAGAATTGTTCAAAAATTTACGGAACGTCAGATTCCGGATGATCCGGCCTTTTTTCTGCTCCATAGCTCACAAATCCCAGTTCAAGAGTATAAAAAGTCGGTGGTATGCCATATGATAAACACGGCCAAGATCGAAATAACGTTACAATGGAGAGATAGTAGACCACCCTCTATCGCGAGATGGCTTAATAGAGTGAGAGAGATTGGAGCTATAGAGGATTTAATCCTCTCAGCGAGGAATAAAAGGGAACAATATGTGGCAACATGGTCCAGGTGGAACCAGTTTACGAAATCGGATGAAGGGAAGAGATTACTGGAGGATTAGAAGGGAGAGGGTAGAACCTATTATGTTGGGTCCAGGTTGTGAGAGGTAGAAGAGGAGAACCAAATGGGGATCTTCCGTCTCCGGCGGAGAGGAGGTGAGGAGGTGAGGAGCGAGGGGGGGGAGGGGGGGGACTGTTTAAAAACATTATGATTTTTCTTTTTTTTGGGGAGGGTTTGCTTTGGTTTTAAGTTTTGGGCGAAACTAAGTAGGTCATAGGGAAGGTAAAGGGAACATAATGGGACAGACGTATGGAATAACTCACATGCCCTGGGGAAAGGGGAAAGTGGGATATGATCAAAAAGAGGGTTTAAGTAAGAACAGAGTAGAGGAATTAGGATGATATTAGATAGGGTATTTAACTGTTTAACTTGATTGATACCCCTTGTTCCCCCGTTGATTTCCCGCAAGAATGAACAGTGGACTTTTTATATGTTTATGTACCCATGATATATGTTATGTTTATTTGCTGTGACCCTTACTAAGGGAAAAATAAAGAAAATGATAAATATGAAACAAAAAAGAAAATACAGAACAAAAAAAAATAAACCGACCCCCGGGGTCAATGAGGGAGGAGATAAGGACAAACTGAACAGTTGTAATAAAGGGGTGCTAACCCCTCTAGCATAGGACGAGAAGGCAGAGTGAAACTGGGTACTATAAACCCTAGAAGAGAATGGAGACACCTGACCCGGCAGCATGTGGGTCTCCTGCAGACATACCACAGGAGAGCCCAACCGCTTAAGCATATGCCCCACCGCCAGACGTTTCACTCTGTCCCCCAGTCCCCTCACATTCCAACTAGTCACCACACACCGTACAGCCATAATGCAGAGAAATAAACATTTTGCTCAGGCAAATAGTGCACAAACCCAAAAATAAAAGACCATGGCAACATCGAAAACAAGTAACGACTAATTAGGCATAATATAAAGGAGAATATCCCCATAATGTTAAAATTCAGGCAAAGTGGGCACAACCTGTAAGAACAAAAGTTAGGCAGACTGCAGATAAACGGTCCAACAGGACCACATTTGAAATGAAAAAAATAGAAAAAAGGGAAAAAAAAGTAAGGAACCGTAATGTCCACGAGGGACTCATCTCCAGGGGACTAAAGTCACTAGCCGGCACCAAAAAAAACAACAGGCAACAGGCCTCTTTCGGAAATTAACAAAACGTCTTCGGTCAGTGTAGACACATCCTGTGACAACAGTCTTCCTTCTTGGTAGGAGTTTGGGATGTTCAGTCACTCCGATCCCACGATTGAGAAGCATAGATAGAAGTCACAAACTTAGCAAACATCAGTCACTCATTCCTCTGCCTTCTCCACAGATCCTCATGCAAGGAACGCTCCTCTCTATCTAGCCATTGCATGGCCTGGTTAGGCTTATCAAAAAAATGAACTATATCCCTGGCCACCACCCTCAAACGGGCAGGGTAAAGCATAGCATACTGCAACTCCAGGGAACGTAGCCTCTTCTTAACATCATTAAATTGAGCACGTTGTTTTTGAACCTCTGCTGAGAAATCCGGAAATAGGGAGATTTTGGAATTATCCATCACTAGAGCATCCCCCAAAGAATGCGCCATAGGCCCCGTACACACGACCGGATCTATCTGCTGGGATTGATCCACGGATCAGTTCCAGCAGATAGATCCGGTCGTGTGTACGGCCTAGCGGACATTTCCCAGCGGATAAAAATCCAGCCGACGGATTCCCAGCGGATAAAAATTTCTTAGCATGCTAAGAAATCTATCCGCTGGAATCCAGTCCAGCGGACTGATCCCGTCGTCTGTACAGACTCACCGGATCAGTCCGTCCGCTCCCATCCCTCGCATGCGTCGTAATGATTCGACGCATGCGTGAAAGTATTTACCTTCCAGGGTCGCGCACGTCGCCGCGTCATTGTCACGGCGCGGCCACGTTACCGCGGATGTATTCCGCGGGGACTTCGATCTGATGGTGTGTACAGCCATCAGATCCAAATCCGCCAGAGGATTTATCCGCTGGAAACGGTCCGGCGGACCGTTTCCAGCGGATATCCTCTCGTCTGTACGAGGCCTTAGACAAAATGACATCTCTGTCCTTATAATTGAGCAATTTGAATAGAAAAGCTCTGGGGGGATTGCCCGGGGGCAAAGGCCTCAAGGGGACACGATGTGCACGCTCCACCAAAAACATAGGCGAAAGGGAATCTTTTCCAAACTTCTCCATCAGCCAATGCTCTATGAAAGCAACCAGATTTTTCCCTTCCATTTTCTCCGGAATACCAATAGCTCTGACATTATTCCGGCGCATTCTATTTTCGAGTTCATCAATTTTTGCAGCAGGTTTGGCAACCATCAATTGCTGGACATGAGACTCCCGATGCATGGGGGCTAAATCATCCTCCAAGACACTAACGCGCCCCTCAACATCAGATGTGCAGTCCCGCAACTTCTGCATGTCCTGACGCATAAAGGACATTTCCGCCTTTACCCCTTTAAGTTCAGCAGCTAAATTTGTGACAGAAGCATTGCATGCTATAATGGCTGCAAATATGTCCCTTAGTGTGGGCTCAGGCCCGTCCGAGCCCGAGGCTGCAGTCACCCCCAGTACACGGGACCCAGGTGTTGTACTCACTGTGTCCCAAGGTAGCACTGGTGCAGGGGGATCCTCCAGGGGCACAGTATCATCGGCGTCTGACTGAGATCCGCTGTGAGTTTCCCCGGGGATCTCTGTCAGTTCACGGGCGCCGATCGGAGAGAACAGCTTCTGTGTGGCCACCCTGTACCTCTCCTTAGCAGACTGAGAGGCCGCGCCGCCATCTTGGCTCACGTGGTGCGGAGCCGTGCGGCCTGATGTTATCCTCTTGGACATCTTCCCTGATCTGTACGAGAACAGCAGGGAGTGGACGCAGCAGCCGGGGACAATGAGACACACCGCGGTACCGGAATCGAGCCACCAGGGACCCAGAAAAAGGATCAATTGACGGATGTACGGCAGAGCTCACAGGACATGCGACCTTCTACACCCCTAGCCAAGCCACGCCCCCAGGTCAGAATTTAGTAAAGAAATGGGCCTGTAGGGCTCCTTACCAGGCTTTAGTAATGTGACAATAATTGCCTTTACCATTTCAGCATTGAATTCCCCAATGGTAGCAGAAGCATTGAAAACATGAAGCCTACTGGGTGAGAGAACCTCTGCAAAAGCCTTATAGAAATCCTATGAAAGGGAAAGAGCAGATCACCTTCATTATCTCAACTGTAAATGTAAAAATATGGAACACTACACAACTTTGCATGTCATCCTTACTCAGAACCATTGTTATCTTTTCTTTATCATGCCAATTTTAGTATGTGCTGCCGAAGCAAGCACTATCCAAATACATTTTTTATCATTTTTTGAGACAGAGCATTCTATTTGATGGTATTTAATCACTTCAATACAGGACACTTTCACTCCCTTTCTGCCCAGTCCAATTTTCAGCTTTCAGCGCTGTCGCATTTTGAATGACAATTGTGCTGTCATGCAACACTGTACCCAAACAAATTTTTTTTATAATTTTTTCCCCCCACAAAAAAATCTTTTGATGGTATTTGATCACCTCTTGGGATTTTTATTTTTTGCTCTTCAAATAAAAAATAGACTGAAAATTTTGAAAAAAAATATATTTTCTTAATTTCTGTTACAAAACTTTGTAAATAAGTAAGATTTATCCTTCACTGATGAGCACTGATTAAGCAGTACTGGTTGGTACTTGGTACTGATGAGGTGGCATTTATATGCAGTACTGATGGGCACTGATAGGTGACACTGATGGGCACTGGTAGGTGGCACTGATAGGTGGAACTGATGGGTGGCACTGATGGGCAGCACTGATAGATGGCACTTATAGGCAGCACGTATTAGGAGGCACTGACAGGCATCACTGATGGGCACAGATTGGCATCCCTGGTGGGCTCACCTGGTGGTCTCCAGTGGGCATCCCTGGTGGTCTCCAGTGGGCATCCTCGATGGGTCTACGAAGGTTCTCTCTGACCCTATGGATATTCAAGCTTTCCAAGCTGCTACCATCCAGCACACACACCACATATTCACCTAATGCTCCATTATGGTGTAATCCATGTCTACTGGAAAACAATAACTATGCATTGGAAATCTCAATCCCCATCTACTATAGCCTTCGGGCTCACTATAGTCAACCAAGCTATACCCTTATACAAATTGACGTATGAGGCCAGAGGATGTAAACAATAAAAAATATACCTTAAAAAGAAAGCCGCTATACAGTATATGCAGGGTGCTCACATTTCAAAGTGTATTGCAGAACTATAGATGATTTTTTTCCACTGGAGCTATAAATGTTTTTTTTTTTGTCTGGTGCTAAAGAAGATTTTTTCATCTGATCATCTGGCCTGTAGGTCTGTTTTTCAAAAGAAACAAGTAATCTCAGAGTTACAGGGAATGGACCAAACCATTTAACACTGACAGGGATGCTTACTGTTCTGCTTCTAAAAACTATGCACTGAAAGTGTGATCTCTATATCAGATCTAGTTGTGATGAGATAGCTTAATTTACAGTCTAGTTCTAGTAACTTGGCAGACAGAAACTCAATACACATGACATCCTGCAGATTGTTGAAAGCTTTAATCCAAAACCTTTGCGGATCATAACAGATGAACAACATGTCAAAAAATCATATAGTGCTTCTACCCCTAGCTACAAACTGAGAAAACAATACAATTATTTAAAGGGAAAAAACAACAATGCATGTGTAATGTGATTCTTACAATGATTAGCTTCTATTTACTTATGTAAAACCTCTATCCCAAAAGGGAAAAAAATGTTTGCTGTAACTGCTTATAAACAAGTGGGACAGAAAGCAGTCTGTGTTAGCTAGAGTTTACTTCAATTTGTTAGTGTATTTACATCTGCTCGTACATCTAACACTCCCATCCCCCTAGACTGACAATGCTGCTGTCCAAATGTTCCCCTGTGCTCATTCATCCAGAGTGGGGCACACGAATACATGAGGTGTGTTATTGGCCAGATCATCAGGTGAAAAACAGGGGGAACAAGCCTAAAAAAATGATCTAATATAGCCACCACATCTAATGATTGGTAAGCTCTATTATATTACATTTATGATTTGGGGTTTGTGTAACGGTATGGCCCATGGGACTCAGAAGGGTGTGGGGTACTCCTGTTTCAGCTATACAAATTACTCTTGTGTCTAGGGTCATCCTATGTCCACTAGGGGCATAGGATGACTGAGAACTGATATATTGGATTACATGAGATGGGACAGTAATGATAATTCACAATGTATTCAAGAATGTCTAGAAGAACTAATTACAACCGGTCAATAGAGTGACTCGTTCAATATGGAACATAGTCTGTCAAGGGGGTAATTAAGTCTGCTACTGTCATGTATATTAACCTTAGTTTGGCTTCTAAAGACCTGTTCATTGTGTGATGCTAATTAACACTGTATTGTGTGAAAGTTCTATTGATGATAGGTGTGGAATGTGAATTAACACAATCTAAAAGATCAGATGTCTGAATTATGTTTACTAAAGGAATGTTTATTGTATTGAGGTGAAAAGAGCTTATCTCTGAGTCACCTCGTCTGGGTAAATGGTTAGTAATTAGCTCATGTGGATTGTGTCAGACCCGGTGTCAGAAAGTCTACCCAAGATAATGTGTATTGGAGGCTCGTTAGTACCCATTGTATGATGTTGTGGGTGGAGTGTGTCATTGTCCCTTTGATTACTGCAGCATGCTTTCTACTGTATAAAAACCTGAGTTTACCATTAAAATGTCTATTTGTTTAGAACCAGAGAACAGAGCTGTGTGTCTCGTTTTCTGGGGGAAATCCAATGGGTCCTGTCTGCTGGATTGTGTAGTGTCGGAAGCTGTCGTGGGTTGGTGGAATGGAATATCGTAACGGCGTTAACCCCTGACCGTTACAATTGGTGGCACAGCAGTGGGATGATTCCACAGCCTTAAAGGACGGCTGCAAGAGGACACAGGACAATGGAGAGACAGTATGAACGGCTGAAGCTCTCTTCCCTCAAGGACTTACTAGAGAGCCGGCCAGCAACCGTAAGAAAAGGGACATAATCGCTGAACTTGTCGAAATGGATAGAGCTGAAAGGCCCAACGTAACAGACAGGACACATGAGGAGGCAAGTTTTGATCGGGCTGTTAAACTAGGACTGGCACAGTATGGTCCTAACCCTCCACCGGAGATCATAGACCTGGTTATAGCGGCTGTGGATGCAACTTGGCTACATAAAAGAGGTGCTGCAGCAGCAGAAGTCACAGCAGCACCAACTGAAGAGAGAGGAGAGGTACAGATACCAGCCATCATAGAAGAGGAATTCAGAAGGAGGTTACAAGAGATGCGGATACAGCATAGAGGACCAGTATCAGAGGAGGCCCTGCTGGGATGGTCTGATTTGATCCGTTGCCAACTCTGGAAGGAAGGGCTAGCTCTTGAGCAGCAACTCCAGGGAAAGGTCCTCCCCTCCATCCATGTAAGGTACTGGCCGCAGTATGACGTACGAATGTCGTTGTTGGGGGAACAAACTAAGCAGGAGTGGACAGCCGAGTTAAGCAGGCTGATCCGGGCAGAGATGCAGTTGGACGAGAGCTACAGAGCCCTCCGGTGGTATGTAGCCCAAGAGTGCCCGTGGTCAGCGGATGACAGCCCCACGGAAGGCTATGACTATGATGGCCTGGGATTGATGTATTGGAGGATGTCCAGTGATCCTGACTTTGGGAGTGATCGGGAGTGGCGCTTGGAGGAAATAATGGAGCACAGAGAGCAAAAATTGAATGTCTCGGAAGGGCACTGGTTACAGGAAGATTTGGAGTTTCTGGCCGTTCAGGAATGGGAGCTGGAGATCGCCTACAGACAGCTGCTAGACTCTGTTTAGCAGCAGGGTGGGGCTCCCTTTGCCTGGGACTATGAGGAAATTTCAGATGACAGCTCTGAAATCCTGGCTGATAAATTGGCAGTGGAAAATATGGAGATTGCCATCCCTAAAGCCGAAGCGGATGATGTGGAGTTCCAGGGAGCCGGGGCAGTTGGCCCCTCTCTCCAGCAACAAGCTGAGGTGATAAAGCTTTTACTCCCAGCTGAATCACTGGCAGCAGGGCAGGATGCTGCTGACCGCTGCACACCACTGCAGCTTGAGCTGATATCGGGGGATGGGATGTTGGTCTCCACTCACAGCAACCCAGCAGAAGAGCTGGCAACAGAGCAGAGTGCCACGGGCCTCTGCTCCCAACTAACAGAAGAGGGAGTTCCTGTGGTAGTGGATGGGACTTCGGTCTTCACTGACACAACCGTAGAAAATGGTGCAGCACTGAGACAGGAGGATGTCAGCCTTGCTTTGCAAGCACCAGGGGATTTTCACTTACCACAAGTTGATGGGACTTCAGTCTCCACTTGTATACCCCAGGGATGGGGGCAGTTGGCCCAGATCCCCAACAGCATGATGAACTAAGCCCAGTCACCCTGTCTTCTCTCCAGCGGCTGAAAGGACTCCAGGGAGAAGGGCCAGTCCAGGCCTCTCTACCCAGTGGCGGGTGTGTTCTCTGAGAGAGGCAGAGGTTGCCTGGGTGAGTAATGCTCTGTTTGGAGCAATTTATTTGGGGTACTGTATGGATACCAGCATTGGAGGAATGGAACTATGGACTAACTTCAGAGTCAACCCGTCTGGGGTCCCCTCCTGTGTTAGTCTCCTGCCGAAAGGGGAGAGATGTAACGGTATGGGACCCAGAATGGTGTGGGGTACTCCTGTACATTTAGGAAAGTATCCAGGCCTTTCTTAAAGCAATCTACTGAGCTGGCCAGAACCACCTCTGGAGGGAGTCTATTCCACATTTTCACAGCTCTTACTGTGAAGAAACCTTTCCGTATTTGAAAATGAAATCTCTTTTCCTCTAGATGTAAACAGTACCCCCTTGTCCTCAGTGTTGACCGTAAAGTGAATAACTCAACACCAAGTTCACTATATGGACCCCTTATATATTTGTACATGTTGATCATATCCCCCTTATTCTCCTCTTCTCAAGAGTGAATAAATGTATTTCTTCTAATCTTTCCTCATAGCTGAGCTCCTCTATGCCTCTTATCAGTTTGGTTGCCCTTCTCTGCACTTTCTCCAGTTCTCCAATATCCTTTTTGAGAACTGGTGCCCAAAACTGAACTGCATATTCCAGATGAGGTCTTACTAATGATTTGTACAGGGGCAAATGAAATCTCTCTCTGGAGTCCATACCTCTCTTAATACAAGAAAGGACTTTGCTCGCTTTGGAAACCGCAGCTTGGCATTGCATGCCATTATTGAGTTTATGATCAACTAAAACCCCCAGATCCTTCTCCACTACGGATCCCCCCAGTTCCCCCCTAGTATGTATGATGCATGCATATTCTTAGCCCCAAGTGCATAACTTTACATTTATCAACATTAAACCTCATCTGCCACTTAGTCGCCCAATTAGACAGAGCATTGAGGTCGGCTTGTAAATTGGAGACATCCTGTAAGGATGTTATTCCACTGCATAGCTTGGTGTCACCTGCAAAGACAGAAATGTTACTTTTGATCTCAGACCCAATATCATTTCTAAAGATATTAAAAAGTAAAGGTCCCAACACTGAACCTTGGGATACACGACTGATAACCTTAGACCATTCAGAGTAAGAATCATTAACCACGACTTTCTGAATTCTGTCTTTCAGCCAGTTTTCTATCCATTTACAAACTGATATATCCAATCCTGTAGACTTTACCTTACACATGAGCCGTGTGTGCGGAACTGTATCGAACGCTTTTGTAAAATCCAAATATACCACGTCCACCGCCACACCTCTGTCCAAGGTTATACTTGCCTCTTCATAAAAATAAATCAGGTTTGTCTGACAACTTCTGTCTTTCATGAATCCATGCTGTCTGTTGCTTAAATAGTTTTTTTTTCCCAGCAAGAACTCATCTATGTATTTTATTAAATGTTCCAGTATCTTCCCAACTATAGAAGTTAATTTAACAGGTCTATAGTTACTTGGTAAAGACTTTGGCCCAGATCCACAAACAGCGGCACAAATTAAGTTAGTCAAAACTTATGTCATTTAAGTTAAGGCGCCCTAATTTTGTGTCGTAAGTGCCGTATCCACAGCGCATTTGTGTCCAAAATTGCGCAAGTGTAACTTAAATTCCGAGGCGTAAGGCGGGGTTATTGCAAGTGGGAATGAAGTGGGCGTGCTTCATTGTAATGAGCCGTGACCCCATGCAAATGAAGGGCCGGCCGTACTGCGCATGCGCGCACGAATCTGCTGCTCACTGGGCATGTGCAGAACTTGGCTTGGCGCAATCAGTGAGATAGGTAAAAGGCCAAGCGTACTTAGTTTGAGGATCGCCCTGTGTATAAATAGCCCCAGACAAACACACTTCCCTTGCAAAAGTATATCCCTGTGTTCCCCTTCCTAGAGCAAGTTGCTTCTGCTCTGATCGTTTGTTGGTGTGTGTTGGTGAGTTGTGTGTGATAGAAAAGTTTTGGAGGAGTAGTAGATTGTAGTTGGTGTTTGTTTCTGCTAAGTGTATTTTCTGTTTGTTTTTTTCTGAGTGTATTTTCTGTTTGTTTTTTTCTGATTGTATTTTGTGTTTGTTTTTTGCGTGTTTGTTTTTGAATTTGTAGTAGCTGTCTGCTTGTGTGTTTTGCTTTTTGTGTGTGTTTCTTCTGTGAGTTTTTTGTTTGTTTGTTGTGTGATTATTTTTGTTTGTTTGTCCTGTGAGTTTCTAATTCAAGTATGCCTATAAAATCAATGGTCTAATACACCAATTAAAATAAACATTAACAGCGCTAGTTATAAGACCTCCGTGCTTAAACCATAAATGTGTTACCACATCCTGCTAAAAAATATGAAGTCTCTGATGCGAGATATCAATAAGAATTACCACATAAATAAATTCAGTGGATCTTCAAAGGAATCAGCAGCCTCGGATCCCGCACACCTGATTGGACGATTAGATCACGTGGTAACGCCCTGACGCGTTTCGTGATTGGATGTCACGTCTTCAGAGGGCGTGACATCCAATCACGAAACGCGTCAGGGCGTGACCACGTGATCTAATCGTCCAATCAGGTGTGCGGGATCCCGGGACTCACGGCGACAGGAGGAGGAATCCCCAGGAGCTGCAGTAAGTGAGACGCCTGCAAACCTAATGATTGAGACACAGCGCCATATTTGAATCCTTTTACTAGTAAGCATAACATTGAAGAGCTCTTGTATCCTGTACAAATAAACGATTTTACACTATGCAGAGTCTCTCTCTTATCCTTACATGATTACATGAATTTGAGCACCTCCAGAGGCTATCAGGTGTCAGGAGAAGGACGGAGGAGAGATCCAGCTGTATCTGAATACTCTGCTGAAAGACAGCCAGCGATCCGTGCCTATTGATACCATCTATCTGGTGAGTGAGGTCCCTTAGGGGATCCCTACGAGTCAAATGTGTACAACAGCACAATTATTGCAGAAGTGTTTTGCAACTTTGTATTTGTAGGACTGGTGAAAGAACCCTGCGTTTTTGTGCATGATAACATCTGAGACATTCATCATTGTCTATTGATTCCAGAGCAGATTTTGTTTGCATTGAGGACTGTTTTATTTTTATTTTAGAGCAGAATCTTTGCATTGAGGACTCTGTTATTCCTTTGAAGATCCACTGAATTTATTTATGTGGTAATTCTTATTGATATCTCGCATCAGAGACTTCATATTTTTTAGCAGGATGTGGTAACACATTTATGGTTTAAGCACGGAGGTCTTATAACTAGCGCTGTTAATGTTTATTTTAATTGGTGTATTAGACCATTGATTTTATAGGCATACTTGAATTAGATATCTTTGTTAATATAATAGCTGCTGCACTGCTTTTTTTTCCATTTAATGACTGGCGATTCTTTGTGCAATAGCAAAGAATCGCATAAGTCAATAGTCATTAGTGCGCTGGGTCAGTATTCATTGCCTGACTTCGGCCAGGTATTTTTACTGATTTTCTTTTTTTGTCCTGTGAGTTTATTCTTGTTGCTGAGTGGTGTCTGTGATGGCACCCAAGCGCAGGAAGCTCAATTTTACTCTGGTAGAGAAGCAAATACTTGCTCGGGCCATCGTCCTATATGGGCGTTATTTGCATGGCCCTGATAGCCGGAACACCTCCCCGGCCCAAAGGAAGGCGATGATTAAAAAAATTACGGATCAGATAAATGCGGGGGGGGGGGGGCGAGGACCCCCGCTGGCATCCAAAAGAAGATCAACGATCTTAAGAGCGTGGTCCGTAACAAGGTGGCCAGGATCAATGCCCATACCACGGGCACTGGAGGAGGGGGACCCTGCCCCATCAGGCTGACTGAGGAGGAATGGGCAGTGGCCCGGTGTTTCCACCCAGAGCAGGTGGTGGGCCTGCATGGATATCAATCAGATGTTCCTGTGAGGACAGGTAAGTTTTTGGTTTTTCTATCTGGTGATTAGCATGTGTGGGTGGGGGAAGGGAAGATGTGCCAAGTGTGTGGATCCTCAAACCTGTGATTGTTTTGTGTCCTCCACAGATGACCAGGAGGTTGCTGGGCCATCAGGCCAGGCTGCTGCATCACCCCAAGGACAAGAGGCTGCTGATGAGTCCCAAGAAGGGCAGGATTCCCCAGGGGAGGGGAGTGGCCAAACCTCCCCTCATGAGGAGGAGGAGGATGAGGGGGAGGAGGATGAGGGGGTGGAGGAAGAAGATATGCAGATTGGCAGGGAAGTCCTTTTGGCCTTGGATTTGTTGACCCTTGAGGCTACCCCTGAGGCTGGCAGCAGTCAGGCCACCATCAGGGGTAGCCCCTCCCACTCCTCCCCCAACAGGCCTCAACCCACAAGGGTCACTCTCTCCCCTCCTCCAGGGCCACAAGCCTCAGCGGCAGGCAGGATGGCGACCCAGGAGACCAGGGGGGTGGCCGAGCGTCTGCCAGTCTGCAGAAGGACAATGCCCGGCAGACCCGCCATCTGGGTCAGATAAAAGAGACTCTGACCCAGATGGAGCACAGCCTGGGTGCAATGAAGAAGTCACTCAGTGATGGGGCCACAAACTCATTGGCGGTCATCACATGCTTGTGGGACCTGAAGACCGCCACAACAGGCGTGGCCCAGGAGGTGACTGCCCTGATCCAGGCTGTGCAGGACAATACCCGGGCTGGCCAGGCCAATACGGCTGCCCTCACTCTCTGTCTCACAAGGATAGCCGTGGCCTTGGAGGGCAGGCCAGCAGGAGGACAGACACCAGGGGAGGCTCCTCCTTCCCGTGCTCACCCACCCCCCCATGAAGATACTCCCTCCCCTGCTCACACCCCCCCCCATGAAGATACTCCCTCCCCTGCTCACACCCCCCCCCATGAAGATCCTCCGGTTGGCCGTGCCCGTGGGCGGCCCAGGCGTAGCAATCGCCGCCGCATTTAATTTTGCAGGGGTACTTTTGTTTTTTTATTTTTATGATTTTGTTTAGTATACTGTACTTATGATTTGGTTTATGTGTGTGAATGATGTGTGAATGTGGGGGGGGTGGTATTCCTGATTAAATAAGGGTGTCACCCTCAGTTTTTGGTGGAGTCCCCAGGTCCCTGAATGGTGTATGAATGCACAGTGACATAATTGGAGCCGTGGCGGGGCGTTACTGCTCCCAAGTACCATTGGGGGTACTTGGATCTAATCCAATTAGATGTGCATGTGATGTGTCTGTGCTAGGGACCACAGTGGTGTGCATTCATGCATTCTCATTGTGACATAATTAATGTGTGTGTTTACTGTGCAAAGATGCATTCTGCGTGGTGTCTCCTGGCTGCTGTTCCCTCAGAAGAGGGGGTACCCTCGGTTACTGAAGTCACTAGTCTAGCTATGCGCATGGATGCCCCTGGCATGTTGGCATACAGATTGTAGTCCAGCAAGTGTGTGTGCTCAGCTCTTCCTTAATGGTATTGCTTTAGCTGACCTTTACACGGCATGTGTAAAATTAGGGCTGCTTTTATAAAGTGTAATTTTACACCATGAAACTAACAGAAGCGCACAGGACGTAATCTACGGCGCACACACTTAATTTTGTGGATCGACTTATCTCCCTCATTTGCATCTTTGCCTATCAACACAGCGGCGTGTCTAGCGTAATTTGCGTGCGAAGAAGCGCCGGTGTAATTATTTTAGGTAGGACGGAAAAACCTGATTTTAAGGCGTATCTCGTTTTGAGGATCAGGCGCAAAGATACGCGCGGTGTAAATTGTAATTACGCCGCGTATCTCGAGTTAAGTCGGCGCATCTGCTTTGTGGATCTGGCCCTTTGTTCCCTTTTTAAACATAGGCACCACATTGGCTCTACGCCAATCCAGTGGTACTATTCCTGTCATTAATGAGTCCCTAAAGATTAGATACAATGGGCCAGATCCACAAAGAACTTACGCCGGCGTATCTATTAATACGCCGCGTAAGTTCTACAATGCCCCGTCGTATCTTTGTTTTGTATCCACAAAACAAGATACGACTGAATGTGGGCTCGATCCGACGTCTTAGTACGCCGTCGGATCTTAGGTGCATATTTACGCTGGCCGCTAGGTGGCGCTTCCGTTGATTTCCGCGTAGAGTATGCAAATTAGCTAGATACGCCGATCCTCAAACGTATGTCTGCCCGGCGCATTTTTTTACGTCATTTACGTAAGGCTTTTTTCGGCTGAACGTTACCCCTGGGTCTATGAGGCGTACGCAATGTTAAGTATGGACGTCGGGACAGCGTCGAATTTTCCGTTGTTTACGTCGTTTGCGTAAAATGTTCGCGAATAGGGCTTTGCGTAAATTACGTTCACGTCGAAAGCATTGACTATTTGCGACGTGATTTCGAGCATGAACACTGGTATACCCCCACAGACGGCGCATGCACCGTTAAAAAAAAACGTAATTTACGTGGGGTCAAGATGAATTAACATAAAACACGCCCACATCTTAGTCATTTGAATTGCGCGCCCTTACGCCGACACATTTACACTACACCGCCGTAACTTACGGCGCAAATTCTTTCTGGATACAGAAAAAATACGCTGTAAGTTACGGCGGCGTAGTGTATCTGAGATACGATACGCCTGCCTAAAGATAGGCAGATCTTTGTGGATCTGGCCCAATGGCTTGATTACCTGCGGTTATGTGCCGATAGCTGCGCCAGTTTGCACTTGGACGCATTCAATTCTATTTTTTCTATTCGCACAAAACCGCAGGTAACAAAACCGCAGCTAAACACAGTGTGTAAAAGGTGTCATAGGAAAGCATTGTGTGCTTCTAGCTGTGGTAAAATCCGCAGCTGAAAGCACCATTCTATCCGTCCGTGTGAAAGGGGCCTAAGACTTTGCAAAACCCTTTGTTTTGATACACCAGGAATGTATTTAACACATTTTAAAGTTCAGTTGGGCTTAAATAATCTGGAAAACTGACACAGTATGTACAACTGAGAAAGTAAAGAATTCACAGCATTTTGCATATTAAAAAATGAACTTTCTACAATACAGTAGTACCCAAAAGTGATTTTCCATTGTTCACCCAGATTGCTATATAAGTTGAGATCAACACATAGATGCATAAAAGTAAAGAACATAATCAATGTACCATAAATAATATATACCTATGATCATCTATTCCCTTCCCAACCTAAATGGATATTTTAATGTTCCGCAGAATGAATATGTTATTCCATGTCCTCCCTTTGGAAGCAGCAGCTGCAACTTTGCACAGCTGGTGACACTCAGACCAGGTTTTCACTGATAACACCAGTCCCCATGGATGATTGGTAACCAAGAGTGTTCACTATATCAGCTCTTACATTGATCACCTGCAGCCCTGGGGGTTTATTGTCAAAAAAAGCCTGAAAATAATCTATGCTATCTTTAGGCTGGATTCACACCTATGCATTTTTAGCGCATTTTGCAGATTTGCACTACAGTCCATTTAACATGGTTTCCTATGGAACACGTTCTGTAGTCTAAATCTGCAAAATGCAAAAAGCACAAAAAATGCATAGGTGTGAATCCAGCCTTAGGCTGCAGTGGGATCAGCACTACAATCTATTTAGTACAGTAATTATCAGATCCCAAAAATATATTAAGTATATAAGTTAAATATATTAAGTTAAATGTTAAAAAAAAGTATGCATTAAAATCATCAGGGTTTTTATTTAAACAATATACCAAATAAAACTTTACTTCCCATGTAATTTTCTTTGTAGATACCTATAAATGGTATGGCCTGAACTGGGATGGTTTGTCACCACGTTATGAACATGCCAGCTTTATCTCAACTGGAAATCCAGGGAGCATGTGGGTGTTTGGAGGAGCAACACAGGCAGAAAATCAGAACAGTGTTCAAGTAATAAACCTAGGTATGTGTCCTTTTTATTAACCTTTTGCATGAAAAAGTATTCTTTTTTTTTCTCATCAATTAAAAGACACTAGAATTTAAAGGAGTTGTAAAGGCAGAATTAAATGCATTAAGATTAAAAGGCTTCTGTGTGTAGCAGCCTCCCCAGCACCCCCCTAATAACTTACCTGAGCCCCATCTCTCTCCAGCGATGTCCACAAATGTGTACGCCATCCAGGACGCTTCTCCTGATTGACCGAAGCACAGCAGCAGCACCATTGGCTCCCATGGCTATCAATCGAATCAGTCAACCAATCAGAGACACCGCTACTAAACGTTTTACTAGGCGGTACTGTACACCCACTAAGCTACATGCCATCTTTCCTACAAAACCCCAATTGTGCTTTAGAGGATGCTCCTCACCAAGCTCATTCTCACACATTTTGGGAATGTGAGAACATTTCCCAAATATGGAGACAATTAGAAAACCTTTCTTCAGCTATCACAGGTTCCCAAATAAATCTAACACACTCTAATTGCCTATTGTTCACACCAATCATAGTTCTGTCCTTACCACACATTAGACTTGTTCATACTATTATGCCGCTTACACACGATCAGTCCATCCGATGAGAACGGACCGATGGAGCGTTTTCATCGGTTAACCGATGAAGCTGACTGGTCCATCGCGCCTACACACCATCGGTTAAAAAAACGATCATGTCAGAACGCGGTAACGTAAAACACGACGACGTGCTGAAAAAAAACGAAGTTCAATGCTTCCAAGCATGCGTCGACTTGATTCTGACCATGCTTGGATTTTTAATCGATGGTCGTGCCTACTAACAATCGTTTTTTTTCTATCGGTTAGGAATCCATCGGTTAAATTTAAAACAAGTTGGCTTTTTTTTAACCGATGGTTAAATAACCGATGGCGCCCACACACGATCGGTTTTGACCGATGAAAACGGTCCATCAGACCATTCTCATCGGTTTAACCGATCGTGTGTACGCGGCATTAGTGTTGCAATACATTGGCTCATAGCATTCTATTGGAAATCCCCATCTGTCCCAACTGTCCAATTAAAAACAAGAATTAATACTATTGATCTTACGGAGAAAATATTTTTCACTTATATAACACTATGCCATTTTTTTTAAACGGGACTCCTGGTTCATTCATTGTGATGTTTTATTTAGACTTTCAGGTAATTAATCTTAAATATTCAGTGTCCTACTGAGAATTTAACTTTTCAATGTTTATTAAATATATGAATAAAAAAATTTGAATATTGCTCTTTATTATATTAATTTTGTACTATTTTTTATACTAAATTTCTTTCCTTTTTGTAACAATCTTACCAAGATATATACTATGGCCCGGATTCTCGTAGCACTTACGCCGGCGTATGTGTAGATACGCCGCGTAAGTGCACAGATGCGCCGTCGTATCTATGCGCCGGATTCTTAATACAAGATACGCCTGAAATTTGGCTTCATCCGACCGACGTAAGTTTCCTACGCCGTCGGAGCCTGGGCGCATATTTACGCTGGCCGCAAGGGGCGCTTCCATTGATTTACGTGTCGAATATGCAAATGACCGAGATACGCTGATTCACGAACGTACTTGCGCCCGTCGCAGTAGTATATGCCATTTACGTAAGGCGTACGTCTGGCGTAAAGTTATTCCACCTATAGAAGGCGCATCCCATGCAAAGGTATGGACCACAGAACAGCCGTCGTATTTTACGTCGTTTACGTAGGACTACGTGAATAGGGCTGGGCGTAGGTTACATTCACGTCATAGGCATTGAGCCGCCGTATCTTAGGGAGTATATTCAACGTGATTCTGAGCATGCGCGCGCATGCGCCGTTCGTTCGGCCATTCATTTGCATGGGGTCACGGTTCATTTAAATGTATCACGCCACTTCCAACTACTTTGATTTAGGCCGGCTTACGCCAACGAGTTTACGTTACGCCGACGCAACGTTGGGGAGCGAGTGCTTTGTGAATACAGGGCCAGATCCACAAAAACCTGGCGTAACTTAAAAAATCCCATTTAAGTTACACTGCCTTAAAATTTCTACCTAAGTGCCCGATCCACAAAGCACTTATCTAGAAATTTCAGGCCGTGTAACTAAAATTCCGCTGGCGCAAGGCGTTCCTATTCAAATGGGGCGAGTCCCATTTAAATGAGGCGCGCTCCCGCGCCGGCCGTACTGCGCATGCGCGAAGTTACGTTACGCCGAGTTTTGAGGATCGCGCCGGCTTAAAAAAGTTGCGTCGGGAAAAAAAAAAATTACAGCGTCGCTCGGCATGCATTCCTGAGGGAGAACTCCATGCCAATTTTCAAAGAAAAAAACGGCATGGGTTCACCCCCCAGGAGCATACCAGGCCCTTAGGTCTGGTATGGGTTGTAAGGAGACCCCCCTACGCCGAAAAATCGATGTAGGGGGTCCCCCTACAATCCATACCAGACCCGTATCCAAAGCACGCTACCCGGCCGGTCAGGAAAGGAGTGGGGACGAGCGAGCGCCCCCCCCTCCTGAGCCGTGCCAGGCCGCATGCCCTCAACATGGGGGGGTTGGGTGCTCTGGGGCAGGGGGGCGCACTGCGGGCCCCCCCACCTCAGAGCACCCTGTCCCCATGTTGATGAGGACAGGACCTCTTCCCGACAACCCTTGCCGTTGGTTGTCGGGGTCTGCGGGCGGGGGCTTATAGGAATCTGGGAGTCCCCTCAAATAAGGGGGCCCCCAGATACCGGCCCCCACCCTAAGTGAATGGATATGGGGTACATCGTACCCCTATCCATTCACCTGTAGGCAAAAAGTTAAAGTTAGTAAACACACAACACAAGGGTTTTTAAAATAATTTATTATTCTGCTCCGGATGCCCCCCCTGTCTTCTTTATTAGCAGGGGGGGCTTCTTCTTCCACTCTCCGGGGGTCTTCTTCCACTCTCCGGGGGTCTTCTTCCACTCTCCGGGGGGGGTTTCTTCTTCCGCTCTCCGGGGGGGGGGCTTCTCCGCTCTCCGGGGGTCTTCTTCTATCTTCTCGCCTCTTCCGCTGTTGACTCGGCGAACCCCGGTTCTTCTGCAGCTGTCCGGTGCCTTCTTCTTCAGCGCTGGCTGCCTGCTATCTTTGTGTGTTAGCTCAATTTCTAACAGGCAGCCGGCGCGGTCTTCTGTGACGTCAGGGTCTTCTCTTCTGTTCTTCTCCCCTCTTCCGATGTTGCCTCGTCGCCTCTTGTCGCTGTAATGATGGAAGCGCGCCTTGCATCCCATTTATATAGGCATCACCGTCCCATCATGCTCCGGTAGGTACCCACGTGGTGGGTGCACGTGGGTAGCCCCCCCCGGAGAGCGGAAGAAGAAACCCCCCCGGAGAGTGGAAGAAGACCCCCGGAGAGTGGAAGAAGAAGCCCCCCCTGCTAATAGAGCTAATAAAGAAGACAGGGGGGGCATCCGGAGCAGAATAATAAATTATTTTAAAAACCCTTGTGTTGTGTGTTTACTAACTTTAACTTTTTGCCTACAGGTGAATGGATAGGGGTACGATGTACCCCATATCCATTCACTTAGGGTGGGGGGCCGGTATCTGGGGGCCCCCTTATTTGAGGGGACTCCCAGATTCCTATAAGCCCCCGCCCGCAGACCCCGACAACCAACGGCAAGGGTTGTCGGGAAGAGGTCCTGTCCTCATCAACATGGGGACAGGGTGCTCTGAGGTGGGGGCGCCCCCCTGCCCCAGAGCACCCAACCCCCCCATGTTGAGGGCATGCGGCCTGGCATGGCTCAGGAGGGGGGGGGCGCTCGCTCGTCCCCACTCCTTTCCTGACCGGCCGAGTAGCGTGCTTTGGATACGGGTCTGGTATGGATTGTAGGGGGACCCCCTACGTCGATTTTTCGGCGTAGGGGGGTCTCCTTACAACCCATACCAGACCTAAGGGCCTGGTATGCTCCTGGGGGGGAACCCATGCCGGTTTTGTTTTTACAAATTGCCGTGGAGTTCTCCCTCGGGAATGCATACCAAATGCCGTCGCTGGAATGGGCTTTTACATGGTGTGACTTGTTTACACTTTGTAACACCAGCCCTAGTTTTACACTTGCAAACTAAAACTTACGGCGAAAAAACGAAGCTGGAAAGCTTTGTGGATCGCCTTAAGTGCTAATTTGCATACTAGAAACGGCATTTCGACTCGAAATGCCCCCAGCGGCGGATGCGGTACTGCATCCTAAGATTCGGCAGTGTAATTCAATTACACATGCCGGATTTTCTGCCTAACATTGGAAAACTGCTTCTGTGGATCAGTTCTAAAGTTAGGACAAGGGATAAGATTGAATAACAGCAGTTACTCCGCCGTATCTCTTTTGAGGATCTGGCCCACAGTTCTTGCCTCTCTGTGTTACGTCAGCGTAGCGCATATGAGATGCCGGCAGAAATATGCGCCGCTCTATGTGAATCCAGCCCAATATACTTTTTTATATCAACTATATATAATTTAATATGATGTAAGACTTTTTTTCATAATGTTCCAAATTCCCCTTTGTTACCACTATTTTACACCAAATAAAAAGTTTATAAACAAAAAAATTCTGGAAGTTTCTCCAGTCAGATATTGAATGCAGTTAGTTTTAGGCAGTCAAAAAGGAGTTTTGGGGGCATGGTTTGAGGTGCAGAAATGATTGCCACTTGATCCGGGAGCTACGTTGCCATCTGGGATTTTTTGAGCTTCCACTACTGCCCTGCCCCTCAATGTGGGAGAAAAAGTTCTCCCTTTCCATCCCACCTGGACCCCTAACTCACAGCTGTAATCTGCCAGAGATATTGCACATTCATCCTTCTGAAATGCCAGCTGAATGTCCCTCTGGATCCTTTCCATCAACTGCTTACAGAAGGCAGACAGATTTCTATGGTAAAGGTAAAATTTGCCTTGATGCAGCAGCTAGGGTGTGTCACGTACCTGGTAGGAGTCTGATATGATGAGGTCGGCCTCCCTTGTATCTCCAGCCCAGAACCCCTCTGAGGATGAGACAGATGGCAGTTAAGGTTAGGAGGAACACGAGTGCCTCTAAGTGTTGCTTGTAGTACTGTCAGGTGGAGGTGAAGACAGAAGACACTGGTAGAGCAGCAGGTATCAGGCAAGGTGGAGTGGAATGTCCGCTGGAATTTAAGGGGAACTCCAAACCACTAGCAGAGTCTGGATGAACAAGTAGCAGGTACTTCCGGGATGCAGAGGTCAGAGGATAGCCGGGTTCGATAACAGACAGGCAGCGAGGTCAAAAGGATAGCCGGGATCAGAAGCCAGGTATTCAGGAGGAATTAGAGTCCAGAGGGGGAGTCAAGGAAAGCCAAGTCGGTAACAGGAATCTGGCAGAGAATACAGGCGTCAGGTAGTCAGGGCACTGCTGAAGACCAGTCCGCACCGCCTGGTCATCAGAGCTCCCTTTAAATAGGCAACATTAGGGATCAGGAACGCCTCCTGCGTGTGCACGCCGTCTGTTGCCTACGCGCATGCGCAGTAGCACGCTACAGCGGTTGTTGTATCCTTTGTGCGCGCAGTCTAAGTGTGTGCGCATGCACACGTGTGCGTGCCAAAGGCGTCTCCATCCTTTTCTTACAGGGTGAAACTTGTACAATAGATGCCAAAAAGGACTGATTTACAATCTATTGAATCTGATATTAAGAACTCTCTATCTGTAGCAGTATCAGACCTTCAAACTGACCTCCGCGGTGTTGTTGAATGTCTGACGGAAGTGGAGCAGTCTGCTGCCCGGCATTGCATTTTACAGGCATTGCAAAACTTAATGGACCGGCATTCATGACACCTTACCGATATGAACCGTAAGTTAGAGGATTTAGAAATTAGGGGTTGCCGGTGCAATCTTTGGATCAGAAGGATTCTGGAGTCTGTGGAGCATGAATTGTTACCCTTAGGCACTCTGGACCCTTTTCAACAATTTACTAGAGCACCCTCAAGACTCCCCTGTCTCTACAGGGGAGTCTTGAGGGTGCTCTAGTAACCTCAAGACTCTAGTATGCTCATGGAGCTCTCACGCCATGTGGCTGGAACACAGAGCAATGTTACATGCTGTTTCCTGGATTTTTGCTTAGGGGAAGATAGTAGATAGTACAGCGGGCAAGGGAGCAGGAGGGATTAACATTTAATGGTTCGGATATGAAGGTTTTCCAAGATCTTTCTCCCATAACCCTGCAAAACTGCAGAGCTTTATGTCCATTATTCACATAGAGATGGAAGTTTACATCCTTACATCCTGCATCCGGCAGTCAGTCACTGAAAAGCAGGAAGAATCTATTAACTACAAAGGGTGCTCACCAGCGCCCTCACAGTTCATTCAGAACTACAAGCCATCTCTTGCGATTGCAGATGGGACCTGTAGTTCATTCATTCACAGAACTCTGTGAATGAATGATGCAGCTGTGCTTTTTTTAAATGTGAGGATCCCCACCCTCTGTCACAGGGTGATTGGGGGGGTGGTGCAGAGCCCCGCAGATGTGTTTTTTTTTTTAAATGTGACCGGTGCGGGGAGTGGATGCCCCACCCTCTGTCACAGGGGGGCTGGGTGGGGGTTGCAAGGGACTGCTCAAAAAAACATGTTACATGCGACAGGTTACAAAAGGTTAACCTATTCTTTTAAATAGATAACAACTATAGCATTACTGTTCCTTTCCCAATTAGCCACGAGAGGAGAGTTGGTGCATCTATATACCATTCTGAGTCCTTTCCATTCTTCTGGTGTCTCTACAGGGAGTCATGTAATGCGGTCCATTGTTTCGTTCACATATCTAGGCCTTCTTTTTTTCTTCGTTTTATGAACTTTGTCACCTGGATAATTTTCTATGCTTATTTTCCAATGTTGTATTTTATACTATGGGTGCGTTCATGTTGCTGGGTGAAGAAACGCCCCAAGAAACTCTGTTTTAATCCTTGGCCACTTTTAGAGGTGGGTTATTATCCCACCTCATTGCGGTGTTGGGCCTTCTCTATAATCTACAGTGGAGATCACATGTCTCAGATGTACTTGCATCTACAGTGGAGATCACATGTCTATATTGGTGTTACCCTGTAGTGCCTCGGGTATCTCTACTCCACGTAGGAGAATCATAAAGTAATCATATGCTTAGGGAAGATTATAGGCTGTTTTTGTACCAATTCTGATAAATGTTCTATGGTAATTTATGTTCCATTGAGATCTTGGGCTGCAGTTCACTAGTTTAATGGCTACTTTCCCCTTGTTGTTTTTGCTTCCCTCTTATCCACCCTGGTTCAGAGGGCTGGTATTTACTTGTGGTGCAGGGAAAATGTGTTTTTTATTGGTTGGGATATAAGTATTTACTCCCCATGTGTGCTTCAGGCATCCCTTCCCTGTAGTATCGCCACACCTTTGACTACACCACACAGCTGGGCCTCTTGCCCAGGTGACCCATTTTCAGATTTAAGTAGTGGGAGAGAGCCTGGCCTCTTTTTTCCACTTGCATTTGTGTTTTCCTTCCTTTTATTTCCCTTTTCATCTTTCCTCTCTCCACTATTCGTTGGGACCTTTTGCTACAGTCCTTCTTCTCTCCATTTTGGGAGTCGAAGAGTCTTTTTGCTTTTTTTATCCTTTTTTTTACAGATTTTAATTCCTGAATACAATTTGAGTATAGCCTCAAGTCAATTAATTAAATAATCGTATAATGTACCATCATCCAACATTTTATAGAGAAAGAGAAGCTGGAGGATAGAGTGGTAGCGGCTGCTAGTACCGCAAACCTTAAATGACTATCGCCCAAAAAAATATTATATATGGACTTTCTCGGTACTGATGACACAGGTAAATACAGTAAAAAATCATTTATTATACATAAACTGCCCCTTTTTCACACATACTACACCATATGAGGTTTTTCTTTTGGAGTAAGGAAAGCAACTGGAGGCTGGTGTGGATGTGAAAAGCTTTTTTCCTGCATGTTGGTCTGATACACACATTGAAGGCTAAACGGCACCATTGCTAAAGTCAGAGGAGATACATACCTGCATATGATTACAGGCTATAAACCTACCCTAATCTGGTGAGCGCATAGTATATAAGAGGTGGTGGTGACACATAATAAGGGTAAAAAGTCACAACATTTTGGTCAAGAACAAACGGCATCAACTTTTGGAGTCTTTGAAAAATTGGACTTTATTTGTGCACGTGTATATTATAGTACTCATATTTACCGAGATTGTATATCGCGGGTCACTTTTTGAGCACATTGGTGTTATTATATATATATGTGATTTAAGTATTATATTCACAGTGTTAATAAGTAAATTTTGCATAGGGTCAACGCAGTAGTATATGTGTCGCATATACAAACACACATTTCTCATATCACTTCACCTCTTGGAGGTGTTTATAGTAACTGCAGCAGATATAGTAAATTGTTAAATATTATTTTTGCACCGGTGACACAACATACACATATGTCAAGCTGAGTGACTATCCTGTTCCTCCTCAATGATCATGCTGATAGCTTGTAAGAACATTTTTGGTTCTGGGCACCGCCACCAGTGGCTAAGCCCCAATGTTTCTGCCCCTGTTTAACAGGGGCGTGTAATTGAATTTTTTGATGCAATACTTTGCAGCAGGGTTCATTCCTGCGCTCCAACTAGTGTATCTGTGAGGGGTTGCAGTGTTGTGGCACCAGTGCCTAAGCCCCAATTTTTCTGCCGCTGTTTAACAGGGGCGTGTAATTTAAATTTTTGATGCAATACTTTGTAGCAGGACTCATTAGTGCCTGCAACACTGCTTTGCTCCCAGTGCCAGTAGTCCTGCCAGCTGTTTGGCCATGCAACCAGTTCCCAGTAACCACCAGAACGTTCCACCAGCTTATCAAGAGTTCATGGACATTTGACGAGAAAAAGGCAGATGTCCTACCACCTTACCGGCCTTATGATTGTCCCATTGAACTACTCCCTGGGGCCGAGATCCTATTTGGATTAATTTTTCCCCTATCTGAAGGCGAGCTGGAAACCTTACGGTTGTATAGCAATGAAAATCTGGAAAAGGGGTTTATCAGTCTGTCCTCTTCTCCTGCTGGGGCCGGTATATTCTTTGTTGAGAAGAAAGATGGCACATTGAGGCCTTGTATCAGAGTAATAATCCTTCCAGCCGGCTTCAGCTGTCTCCATGCGCGCATGCGCAGTGGAACGGTGCTCTGGCGCATGTGCATTCGCGGTCTGACGGATGTGCATGCGCGCTGGCACACACTCAATGTGATCCTTTGGCCGGCCTATAAAAGCTTCTCTGGCACTCAGACAAGTTGCTGGTTTGTCTTCAGCTTCCTGTTTGTATTTCATCCTGTTTCCTGTACCTGATTGCCTGTTGTGACCCGGATTGCCCCTGACTCTGCTCTTCTCCTGGACCTGATCCTCTGCCTTCTTAAATGGACTCCGCCTTGTCTCCAGTGTTTGACCCTCTGCTTGTGACCCGGACCTGCCCCCTGTCTCCTTGCCTTGACCCTCTGCTTGTGACCCAGATTCGCCTTGTGTCTCCCAGACACCATACCTCAGCCAGTGACTGTATCCATGTATAGTTCTCTGTGTTTGACCCTCATCCTGGTTCTGGACTTCTGTTTGATCTCCCTCAGTAAGTCATCCCACCTACCAGTTTCTGCACAGCTGCTAAGCCCTACAAGGACCACCACACAAGTCTATTCCTGCCTGCTGGCTAGCCTGTGCCTCTTTGTACCATTCACTCCCTGTATCACCTCCAGGGGGCGAAGTGCGCTTAGTCGCAAGGGTAAACCGCGCTCGGCCTCGGTAAGTACTTACCTGATAGTACAAACCAGCCATGTCAGAGGCCAACAGAGTGCGTTCCCATCTTGAGATCTTGTGCCAGCAGATTATGGCACTCATTGATGCAGTTCAGAAGTTGCAAGAAAGCTATACACAAATAGACAGTCGCCTCCAACAACTTTCCTGGTCACCCGCTTCAATAGCTGCAACTCCTGCACCCACCAGCGGGGCCTCCTTGTCTCAAGCCTCATCGAGCCCCACTGTGATCATGGCTTCCCCTGAACCCAGGGTCCCCACACCGGAGCGATTCTCTGGCAATCGTAAAACATACAGGGCCTTCAGGACTGCCTGTTCCTTATACCTAGCCCCTCAGCCCAGGACTTTCTCCTCTGAGGTGGTAAAGGTGGGTTTTATTATCTCCCTCCTGGCTGATGAACCACAAGCTTGGGCCCATAGCCTGATGGAACAGAGGAGCCCTGTGTTAAATTCAGTTGATACCTTTTTCGAAAGCATGGCACAACTGTATGACGATCCACAATGCACAGCCACAGCAGAAGCTACCTTACATAACTTGTCTCAAGGGCGAAGGCTGGTTGAGGACTATACTGCTGAGTTCCGGAATTGGTCGGCCGATACCGGCTGGAACAAACCTGCTCTTAAGTATCAATTCCGATAGGGGTTGTCTGAAGCCCTTAGCTACGCTGGAGGATTTGATCCAAGCAGCCACCAAATTGGACAGGTGTATGCGGGAGCCACTACGGACTCCGGTCACCAGGAGTTCCTGCACTTCGATGTAATCCCTTCTCCTATGTTTCCCATCATCTTGGGGCTCCCTTGGCTACAGGCACATGAACCCCAAATCAATTGGAACAAGAAAGAAGTCTCCATTTGCTCCCAATACTGCTCTTAGCACTGCCTCCTTCCAACCCCAGCCTCTTGCCTAGCTGTGAAACCTGTACCTGACAACCTCCAACATGTACCTCCTGGTTTATCTTGCGTTTAACCACTAGCTGACCAGCCGCCGCAGTTATATGGCGGCAGGTCGGCTTGGCTGCGTGCAATCACGTAGCTATACGTCATTTCGCATTCCAGCCAATAGGGGCGTGTGCCCCCTGCCCGCCCCTGGTACCGACGCGCGTGCCCGGCGAGCGTGATCACCGCCAAGCCCCAGCGATCACTCGTTACAGAGCAAGAACCGGGAGCTGTGTGTTTATACCCCTGTCAGGGGGAGAAATGACTGATCGTCTGTTCATACAATGTATGAACAGCGATCTGTCATTTTCCCTAGTCAGTCCCACCCCCCCTTCAGTTAGAACACACATTAGGGAACATAATTAACCCCTTCCCCGCCCCCTAGTGTTAACCCTTCCCTGCCAGTGGCATTTTTACAGTAATCAATGCATTTTTATAGCACTGATCGCTATAAAAGTGCAAATGGTCCCAAAAATGTGTCAAAAGTGTTCGAAGTGTCCGCCATAAGGTCGCAGTACTGATAAAAGTCGCTGATCGCCGCCATTACTAGTAAAAAAATAAATATTTATAAAAATGCCATAAAACTATCCCCTATTTTGTAGACGCTATAACTTTTGCGTGTATGGTATGCTTCGAATAAGAGCCGGAGGATGGGCACTTGCTGCAGGCAACAAAGTGTTGCCTGCAGTGGTTTTGCGATAGAGGTCGGTTGCCAGAGAGTCATCCCCACTCCTAAAGATAGTAAGATCAATGAAATTTGTTTTATTGATGTCACAACAAAAAGGTTAAGTTCAAATTAAAATGATTGACGTTCAGCTTTCTGATGAACTCATCCAGTGACTCTCCAGTGTCTGTCCATACCAAAAATATATCATCAATGTATCGCATCCAACAAAGGTTGCGATCGGTGTATTGCAGCATGGGTTTACTGGAGAATAAGTCCCTCTCCCACCCCCCAGATACAAGTTGGCGTAGGCCGGTGCATAACATGTGCCCATGGCCACGCCTTGTATCTGGAGCTAGTGGGAGAGATCAAAACTGAACCAATTGTGGGTGAGGATGAAACTCAGCAATCGAAGAATAAAATTGTTGTAAGGCCAATGATGGTGATCCTCCTCATGAAGAAAGGTACGTATCGTCTCAACCCCCCCGCTCGTGGGGGATACTGGAGTATAGAGCCTCCACGTCCAATGTCACGAGCAGGGAGTTGGGAGGAACGACCATTACCGCAATCTGTCTAAGGAGAGCCAAAGTATCCTTAGTGTAAGAGGGTAGTGCTATAACATGAGGCATAAGTACAGAATCTACAAGCCTGCTTGCATTCTCAGTAAGGCATCCAATGCCTGAAATAATCGGTCTCCCAGGGGGCGACAAGGGGTTCTTATGCACTTTGGGAAGCGCATAGAATGTCGCCACCCTGGGAGACCGAACATTCAGGTAGTCATATAAGTCTTGATCAATTAAGCCTTTAAAAAAGGCATAATTGATGATATCCAAAAACTCATCTTTAAATGAAGAGGTGCATGTCAGAGATCTCCCTGAGGACAACTCCTGGGACCCCTTCAGGAAATTACATGCCCCACGCTTGATCCAGGCCTTTCACCAGGAACTTCCAGGACTGATGTCCAATTTGGGCCTCGGGAGGGGGGGGGCAACGTCAGAGGAAAAATCCTTCCAGCCACATCAGCCGTGTCCATGCGCGGTGGAAACAGTGCTCCGGCGCATGCGCATTCGCTCAACGTGATCCTACAAAAGCTGCTCTGGCGCTGTCACGTACCTGGGTGAAGTCTGAAGTGACGAGGTCAGCCTCTCTTGAATCTCCGGCCCTGGTCCCACTGAGAGTGGAGACAGGGGAAACCAAGGGCCAGGGGAGACACGATTTCCCGCAGATGTGACTCCAGAAGCCCGCGGCAGGTGATGCGAATCTTGAGAAGCAGGAAGTCGCAGCAGGTTGCAGAGACGAAGTCGCAGCAGGTTGCAGGGACGAAGTCGCAGCAGGTTGCAGAGACGAAGTCGCAGCAGGTTGCAGGGGCAAAGTCACAGCAGGTTGCAGGGACGAAGTCGCAGGTACCCGGGAAGTTGAGCGGAGCAAAACAGGAGACAGGAGCGTGGTCACATGGGAAGCCAGGTTCAGCAGCGAGCGGGCAGCAAGTCATCAGGCAGGAAAGAGGGTCACGTGGGAAGCCGAGATCAGAAACCAAGAGTCAGAGATGAAGCGAGTCCAAAGCGAGATCAAGGAAGCCGAGGTTCAGTAACCGAAAATCAGGAGCACAGGAACAGGCACAGGAAACAGGGACCGGAACCGCTGAGATCCGTCAGCACTAGGCTGGGGTCAGTGCAGCCTAGTGCACTGCTGCAAATTCGCGCACAAGCGCGGGCGCACGTTGCCGCGAATTCGCGGGAACAGCTCTGACAGTTCTCTTACATTGCCCCCTCCCTACGGGCAGCCTCCGGATGCCCCTCAGGGGTTTCTTCTCCGGATGGCGCTGGAAAAAGGCACAAATTTTTTGTGGGGCATGCACATTGGAAGCTGGTTCCCAAGAGTTCTCTTCCGGACTATAACCCTTCCATTTAATTAAGAACTGAGTTTGACCCCTCTTGGTCTTGCAATCCAGAACAGCTTCGACTTCATACTCCTCATTGCCTTCGACAAGAAGTGGAGGAGGGTTTTCCGGATCCCGATTGGAAAATGGGTTAGGCACTGTTGGTTTTAGTAGGGAGATGTGGAATACTGGATACATTTTCAGGTTCCTAGGTAGAATTAGCTCAAAAGCCACAGGGTTAATTCTCCTTTTAACTGGGAAAGGCCCTAAAAACTTTGGGCCAAGTTTCCTGGAGGGACAACTCCGCTTTAAATTTGCAGTAGACAACCAGACCTTGTCTCCTGGTTCCAGATTTAAGTTACCTCTCTTCTTTTTGTCAAAGAACTTCTTGTTACTCGCTTGGGCTTTAGAGATGGTATCCTGGAGTAATTTATTGTTAGTGTTGAAAAAGTCTAGTCTGTCTTGTACAGCAGGTACGGAGGACTCAACAGGCAGTTCAGGCAAAAAGGAGGGATGGTAGCCATATTTGGCGAAAAAGGGTGATTGCTTGGTAGCAGAGTGGATGGAGTTGTTATAAGCGAACTCCGCTAGTGGGAGAAGGGAAGACCAGTCCTCCTGAGAGAAGGAGGAAAAGCACCGCAGGTACTGCTCCAAGGTTTGATTGGTTCTCTCCGTCTGTCCATTAGTCTGGGGGTGGTAAGCAGTGGACAGACGGAGCTCAATGTGTAATGCTTCACACAGGGACCTCCAAAATCTGGAGGTGAACTGCACCCCATGGCCAGAGACAATGTTGTCAGGGATCCCATGCAATTTCACAATTTCTTTGATAAATGTGGAAGCCGTCTCGGCGGCAGAAGGGGTGCCCTGTAAAGGAACAAAGTGCACCATCTTGGTCAGACGGTCCACCACAACAAAAATAGAAGTGAAGTTCTCAGATGGGGGAAGTTCCACAATAAGATCCATAGAGATCATGCTCCATGGTTTCTCAGGCACTGGAAGGCTTTCCAGTAGACCCCAAGTTTTGGCTCGGCTGGTCTTGCAGCGCAGACATGTCGCACACAATCTTACATATTTGTTACAGTCCTGTATCAGGTCGGGCCACCAAAAAGAACAAGAAATTAAGTCTATAGTCTTGTGGATACCAAAATGGCCTGCCAGGGGATGATCGTGACACCGTTTGAGAACAGAGACTCTGAGTTGTTCCAGGACAAAGATCTGTTCCCTGTGATAGTAGAGCCCATCTTTAAACTGGAGAGATAAATCTGGAGATGGGGGATGCTCTGTCACATCTGTCTTTATTTGGGACATCAGGTCTGACTGAAGAAGAAGAAAGTTCTTGGCTGGCAGAATGGTGTCTGGCTCTGAAAGTTGAATTGAATCATGGAACATGCGCAAAAGCGCATCTGGTTTGCCATTTTTAGAACCAGGACGGAAGGTAATGTGGAATATGAAACGGGAGAAGAATAATGCCCATCTTGCTTGCCGGGGTCTTAGTATCTTGGCTGTCCCAAATATTCCAAGTTCTTATGGTCCGTGAAGATGAGAATAGGGTGGGCGGCTCCTTCCAACAAATAACGCCACTCCTCAAGTGCAGCTTTAATGGCTTACAGTTCCCGGTCCCCAACATCGTAGTTCCTCTCCGAAGGATTCAATTTTTTAGAGAAAAAGGCTACGGGATGCAATAAGGATTTAGGACCTTGTCGCTGCGACAGAATAGCCCCAACGGCACTTTCGGAAGCGTCCACCTCCAAAACATAGACCAGGGACGGATCAGGGTGCTTCAGGATGGGAGCTGAAGTGAACAGGGTGTTTAATTGTTCAAATGATACTTGTGCTTCTGGAGTCCATCGGAAAGGAACATGCTGTTTAGTTAGTTGGGTAATAGGCGAGATTATACCAGAAAAATTCTTAATACATTTTCTATAAAAATTTGCAAACCCACGAACCTCTGTACTGCCTTCCTTTCAGTAGGGGCCGGCCATTCCAGAACTGCAGCGACCTTCTGGGGATCCATGGAAATGCCATCAGCAGAGATGACAAGTCCAAGTAACTGTATGGTCCGCTTTTCGAAGTCGCACTTCTCAGCCTTGGCATAGAGGTGATGTTCACAGAGTCTACTCAAGACCTTCTTCACATGGGTGCGGTGTAGTTCAATCGTTTCAGAGAATATGAGAATGTCATTGAGGTAGACTATGATAAACAGATCAAGAAAATCCCGAAATACATCATTTACCAAGTGTTGGAAGGTGGCCGGGGCATTGCAGAGACCGAAGGGCATAACTAGATACTCAAAATGCCCGAAGCGTGTTCTGAAAGCTGTTTTCCATTTATGTCCTTCTTTGATCCGGACTAAATTGTAAGCACCCCTAAGATCGAGTTTGGAAAATATCTGTGCTCCCCGCAACCTCTGGAACAATTCAGGAATCAGCGAAAGTGGGTATCTGTTCTTGACAGTGATTTTATTAAGGTCCCAATAGTCAATACAGGGTCTTAGAGAGTGGTGTTTCTTTTCGACAAATAAAATACCAGCTCCTGCAGGTGAGGAAGAATGCAGAATAAACCCCTTTTCCAGACTTTCGTCTATATATTTGTGCAGGGCTTGTAGTTTAGGTTCTGAAAGCGGGTAGATTCGACCGAAAGGAATCTCGGATCTGGGTAAAAGTTCAATAGGACAGTCATAAGTCCTGTGTGGGGGCAAGGTATCTGCACTTTTCTTATTGAACACATCCAAGAATTCATGGTAGGCAACGGGCACTATTTTTACAGTTTCAGGATCCGGACAAATCCTGAGAAGGGGAGTTACAGATCTTTTCTGGAAAACATTGTACCTGACAATAATCGGATGAGAAGGAAACTTGTCCAGTGGCCCAATCTATATGGGGGTTGTGGGCTTTTAGCCAGGGTAGCCCCAGGATTATAGGGAACATGGGAGAAGCAATCACATCCAAACGAAGGAGTTCCAGATGTCCTGAGGCAGTACGGCAGGGAATAGGTATAGTCTCTTGGGTTACTGGTCCAGACTTGAGACAAGAACCATCTGCTAAATGAACAATAAACCCCTGCCTCTTGGAGCATAGGGGTAATTGGTGTAAGGTAGCAAATGCAGCATCCACAAAGCAACTGCAAGCCCCTGAGTCTATAATAGCAGATACAAGGACAGTCTTCTCTGGTAACTGTAACTGAAGTGGTAAGGAGAGGTGGCTCAGGCCCCTTCCAGGGAGATGCATCATGTGGGGCAACAGGGAGGCAGACTTGGGAGGTTTCACAGGACAAGTCTGTATAAGGTGACCAGTTCCCCCACAGTACAAGCATAGTCTATTTCGTAGTCGCCGTAGGCCTTTCCGAAGAAGACAGAGCTGGTCTCGGGTAGCTTTCACGTGAGGGTTCGTGGAGCTCCTTATTCTTAATGGACATTTTTAATGATCCAACAGAACTGGTGGAAATTGAAGAATCGGGGCTGGAAAATGCAGGTGGCTTGGTATTGGTCCTCTCTGATTGCCTTTCTCGTAACCGACGGTCAATCTGAATGACAAGATTAATTAAATCCTCCAGGGAGGTGGGTATTCCCACGCGTGCTAATTCATCTTTTAATGGATCAGAGAGTCCAAGACGAAATTGATGATGGAGAGCAGCTCTATTCCACTGAGTATCCATACTCAGAACACGAAAGTCTGACACATAATCTTCTACAGCCCTTGGGCCTTGCTGGAGTCTACCGAGTGTGGATTCCGCCGATTGTTGGAGAAAAGGGTCGGCATACAACTGGGACAGGACATGGCAGAAAAGAAAGAGTCTGTGGTTGCCAGGGCCGGGTCTTGTTGCTCCTGAAGAGTTCACAACAGCAGGAGAGGAGACAGGCTGATCCCCAAGCTGACATTCCATCCGATTTAGATCTGTCTGGAGATTCTGTACTGTGGGCGAGTGCCGAGAGGGATTGGCAAATGTCTTTGAAAGAAGAGGCCTCCCTTTCAGACTCCATTGATGGCTGACGGATACTGTCACGTACCTGGGTGAAGTCTGAAGTGACGAGGTCAGCCTCTCTTGAATCTCCAGCCCTGGTCCCACTGAGAGTGGAGACAGGGGAAACCAAGGGCCAGGGGAGACACGAGTGCCGCAGATGTAACTCCAGAAGCCCGCGGCAGGTGATGCGAATCTTGAGAAGCAGAAAGTCGCAGCAGGTTGCAGAGACGAAGTCGCAGCAGGTTGCAGAGACGAAGTCGCAGCAGGTTGAAGGGACAAAGTCACAGCAGGTTGCAGGGACGAAGTCGCAGGTACCCGGGAAGTTGAGCGGAGCAAAACAGGAGACATGAGCGTGGTCACATGGGAAGCCGGGTTCAGCAGCGAGCTGGCAGCAAGGCACAAAGTCATCAGGCAGGAAGCAGGGTCACGTGGGAAGCCGAGATCAGAAACCAAGAGTCAGAGATGAAGCGAGTCCAAAGCGAGGTCAAGGAAGCCGAGGTTCAGTAACCGGAAATCAGGGGAACAGGCACAGGAAACAGGGACCGGAACCGCTGAGATCCGTCAGCACTAGGCTGGGGTCAGTGCCCCCTTTAAATAGGCCGTTTGGCGCCAAGGACGCGCGGCCGCGCTCCCGTGCACGTGCACGTGCGCGCACGTTGCCGCAAATTCACGGGAACAGCTCTGACAGTTCTCTTACAGGTGCTCAGACAAGTTGCTGGTTTGTCTTCAGCTTCCTGTTTGTATTTGATCCTGTTATCTGTACCTGATTGCCTGTTGTGACCCGAATTGCCCCTGACTTCTCTGCTCTTCTCCTGGACCTGACCCTCGGCCTGCTTAAACGGACTCCGCCATGTCTCCAGTTCTTGACCCTCTGCTTGTGACCCGGACCTGTCTCCTGTCTCCTTGCCTTCACCCTCTGCTTGTGACCCGGACTCGCCTTATGTCTCCCAGACACCATACCTCAGCCAGTGACTGTATCCATTAGTTCTCTGTGTTTGACCCTCAGCCTGGTTCTGGACTTTCTGTTTGATCTCCCTCAGCAAGTCATCCTACCTGCCAGTTTCTGCACAGCTGCTAAGCCCTACAAGGACCACCACACAAGTCTACTCCCGCCTGCTGGTTAGCCTGTGCCTCTTTGTGCCATTCACTCCCTTTATCACCTCCAGGGGGCGAAGTGCGCTTAGTCGCAAGGGTGAACCGCTCTTGGCATCTCGGCCTCGGTAAGTACTTACCTGACACCTTGTGTGGACTATAGGGCTCTCAACAAAATCACTGTAAAGAATCAATACCCGCTCCCTCTCATTCCATGAACTTTTTCAAAGGTTCCAAACCGCCCGGATCTTCACTAATTAGATCTGGGGGGGTGCCTATAACCTTGTCCGTATCCGCAAGGGTGATGAGTGGAAGACAGCACTCCAAACTCGGTTCGGTCACTTCAAATATCTTGTTATGCTGTTCGGATTATGCAACGCCCCAGCTACGTTCCAGCACCTGGTGAACAAAATCATCTGGGAATTCTTGACCACTTTGTTATTGTGTACCTTGATGATATCCTCATCTTCTCTGCCTCTCTGGAACTTTATCGAACTCACGTAAAGAAAGTGCCCTCAACCCTGAGGAAATGTGGACTATATTTCAAGGCAGACAAAGATGTCTGTTCACTTCCTGGGTCTTTTTCATTTTCAGAGGGAATTTCAATGGACCCACAAAAGGTGAAGGCAATTTTAGAGTGGCCAGCACCTTCGGACAAGAAAGGCGTTCAGCGCTTCGTGGGGTTCCCCAACTTTTACCAGGGGTTTGTGAAGGATTTCTCCGCCACCATAACACCTGTCATGTATCAGAAGTGACCAGAGCTGTGTGGACTGCAACAGAGGAAACCGCAAACAGAAATAGGTGAAAGTAAGTAAGTTCATTTAGGGTAAATAAATATAAATGTGAATACACCACCAATACAATAAGTGAACCAACCAAACAACCAAAACAGTGACAGTAACCAACCAGCATAGGTAGCAAGGGGAGAACCAGAATCGTAGTCAAGCCAGGCCAGGGATCATTAACAGGAGAATAGCAGATGGGGAACCAGAAATAGACAGACAGGGACAAGAAGGAAGGAATCAGGCTGCAGGGAAAGGATCCAGGGATGCAGGAACAGATACAACGGTATCAGGTATCAGGGCACAAGGACAATACCAGGGCAGTGTGTGAGTGCACTTGCCGGGTATTTGTACACATCTCCTTCAATCAGTCTCAGGTGAAGCCTAATTGCTGGAGATGTCGGCCCCACACTGCCAGGAACCCCCCGCTGGTGGACGCCAGTACTGCGGCCCAAAGATCACATAATAATACCACCAGCGGAGAGCTTCCCTGGCAGTTCCAGACTGCCAGGAGACACCTGCTGGTGGACCACAGTACTGCACGCCAAATATCAGGCAGTGTCACCAGCAGAAGGAATCTTTTCTGACAGTACCCCCTCAAAGGAGCGGCCTCTGGACGCTCCAACCAGCTGCTGCTGAGACAAGTCCATGGCATCAAGTCGGACAGCGGGCAGAGTCACACTAAGCTGGGTATAAAGTCCAAAGTATTAAACCAGGCGATGGGCAGCTCAAGCTTGGCAGCAGGCATTTCAGGCAGGGCATCAGGCACATCAAACCGGATAGCGGACACCTCAGGGCAGACAGCGGGCACCTCAGGGCAGACAGCGGGCTCCGGGTCGTCGAGCTGGGCAGCAGACTCCGGGTCGTCGAGCTGGGCAGCAGGCTCCGGGTCGTTGAGCTGGGCAGCAGGCTCCGAGTCGTCAGGCTGGGCAGCGGACAGGAACACATCAGGCTGGGCAGCAGACAGGAACACCTCAGGCTTGGCTGCAGAAAGGAACAGCTCAGGCTGGGCAGCAGACAGGAACACCTCAGACTGGGCAGCAGACAGGAACACCTCAGGCTGGGCAGCAGACAGGAATACCTCAGGCTGGGCAGCAGACTGGGCAACAGGCTCATCAGGCTGGGCAGCAGACAGTGGGTCATCAGGCTGGGAAACGGGCACCTCGGGCTGCAACACTAGAATGTCAGGCTGGGCAGCTGGCACTGGAACGTCAGGCTGGGCAGCTGGCACTGGAGCATCAGGCTGGAAAGCGGGCACATCAGACTGGAAAGCAGGCACATCAGACTGGAAAGCGGGCACATACGGGCAGGCGACAGACACATCAGACTGGAAGGCAAGCTCATCGGGCTGGAAGGCAGGCACAGCGGGCTGCAACACTAGAACGTCAGGCTGGGCAGCTGGCACTGGAACGTCAGGCTGGGCAGCTGGCACTGGAACGTGAGGCTAGGCAGCTGGCACTGGAACGTCAGACTGGAAAGCGGGCACATCAGACTGGAAAGCGGGCACATCCGGGCAGGCGACAGGCACATCAGACTGGAAGGCAAGCTCATCGAGCTGGAAGGCAGGCACACCGGGCTGGAAGGCAGGCACATCGGGCTGGAAGGCAGGAACCGGGACACCGGGCTGGAAGGCAAGAACCGGGACACCAGGCTGGAAGGCAAGAACCACGACACCAGGCTGGAAGGACGGCACCAGGACCTCAGGCTGGAAGGATGGCACCAGGACCTCAGGCTGGAAGGATGGCACCAGGACCTCAGGCTGGAAGGACGGCACCAGGACCTCAGGCTGGAAGGACGGCACCGAGACATCAGGCTGGAAGGCAGGCACCGAGACATCAGGCTGGAAGGCATGCGCCAAGACATCAGGCTGGAAGGCATGCGCCAAGACATCAGGCTGGAAGGCAGGCGCCAAGACATCAGGCTGGAAAGCAGGCGCCAAGACATCAGGCTGGAAGGCAGGCGCCAAGACATCAGGCTGGAAGGCAGGCATTGAGAGAGACTGGAAGGCAGGCACTGAGAGAGACTGGAAGGCAGGCACTGAGACATCAGACTGGAAGGCAGGTACTGAGACATCAGACTGGAAGGCAGGTACTGAGACATCAGGCTGGCACAGGAACTTCAGGCTGGCAAACTGACACAGGAACTTCAGGTTGGCAAACTGGCACAGGAACTTCAGGCTGACAAACTGGCACAGGAACGTCAGGCTGGCATACAGGAATTTCAGGTTGGCATACAGGAACTTTAGGCTGGCATACAGGAACTTCAGGCTGGTCAGCAAGTACTGGTACATCAGACTGGGAAACAGGCACTGGTACAACAGGAACATCAGATTCGGGCACAGGAACTTCAGGTGGAGACACTGGCTGGTTAGCAGGTAGAGGTTTGGCAGAATCAGGTGGGTTATCAGGTTCAGCTGGCATGCAAGCAGACTGGAGCAGGTTGATTGGTGTGGGGGCAGGTTGGGTTACTGGCAGGATCATTTTGGTTGGAAAGAACTCTATTTTCTTTGGCTTAGCCACTGAAGCTCTGTAGGTAAGGGGTGCAGCAGACTGGAAAGGAGGATTGGGATATGACAGAGAAGAGGTTACAGTAGCTGGGGAAGGTTCTTGTGGGTTTGTAGGCTGCTGAGAAGAGACAGGTGGGTAGAATGCAGGATAGGTACAGGGATCAGAGACTGGATATGAGTATTTGGTTGGGAGCAGTGTATACTGGGCTGCAACTGAGGTTGACATGGGAGATGGGGAAGCATACATTTGGGTAGGCTGGTGTCTGATGGCAGAGGTGGTTTGTTTGGCTGGGGCTGATTGCACCATGTCAGACAATGCTGAGAGTATTGGTTGTACAAACTGTAGTTTTAAATCTCCCTGTCTAACAAGAGACTGAGCAGACTCAATGCACCCAGCAATCACCTGTGGGGAACAGGCTGAGTAGTGCTCACAAAAATCGGTGGGGTCGTCTTCAAAAAGCCATACTAGGGATACAACCTGATTCATATTGAAAGGAGGAGTGAAATTATCTTGGCCCTCTGGAATACAGGGCAGAGCCAGCTCAGTACAGATCTTGATCAAAGGCTGCACCTCCCCAAACAGTATACAACCCTGATCGACCAGGGAGTGAGCCGATTGGATAGCTGCAAACAACTGGTCACTAGACCATCCTTTCAAAGCCTGGCGGCAATAATCACCACTTTCAGATGCCAGCAGAGACGAATAAACAATTTCATCAGCATTCATGTTTGCAAACGAGCTGAACCAAAGTGGTTCCCCTGTGCAGCCACTTCTGATCAGGGATGGCCCTGGTATTCTGTCATGTATCAGAAGTGACCAGAACTGTGTGGACTGCAACAGAAGAAACCGCAAACAGAAATAGGTGAAAGTAAGTAAGTTTATTTAAGGTAAATAAATATAAATGTGAATACACCACCAATACAATAAGTGAACCAACCAAACAACCAAAACAGTGACAGTAACCAACCAGCATAGATGGCAAGGGGAGAACCAGAATCATAGTCAAGCTAGGCCAGGGATCATTTACAGGAGAACAGCAGATGGGGAACCAGAAATAGACAGACAGGGACAAGGAGGAAGGAAGGAATCAGGCTGCAGGGAAAGGATCCAGGGATGCAGGAACAGATACAACGGTATCAGGGCACAAGGACAATACCAGGGAAGCGCGGCGGGGAACATTACAGCTTTCATTTGAATAGCTGTGTGTTCCCCGCCGCGCCTCGTCATGTATAGACACTCCCCCTTGCTCGGGAACTTTGATAGACAGATCACCCGTCCAATCCGAGCAAGGGGGAGTGTCCATACATGGCGCGGCGGGGAACACACAGCTATTCAAATGAAAGCTGTAATGTTCCCCGCGCTGATTAATTAGGCGGCGGTGGGCAGGGGGGGGGGGCTTGGCTTTCTCTGTGGAGACATTTATGTGGGGACATGGCTGCATTTATGGGGGGGACATGGCTGCATTTATGGGGGGAACATGGCTGCTTTTATGGGGGGACATGGCTGCATTTATGGGGAGACATGGCTGCATTTATGGGGGGGACATGGCTGCATTTATGGGAGGGACATGGCTGCATTTATGGGGGGGACATGGCTGCATTTATGGGGGGACATGGCTGCATTTATGAGGAGACATGGCTGCATTTATGGGGAGACATGGCTGCATTTTTGGGGACACATGCCTGCATTTGTGGGGACACATTTAAAAAAAAGTATCGGTAATCGGTATCGGCGAGTACATGAAAAAAAGTATCGGTACTTGTACTCGGTCCTAAAAAAGTGGTATCGGGACAACCCTAATCTTTACAGACCATAAGAACCTGAAGTACCTCAGAACATCTAAACGTTTAAGACCCCAGCAAGCCCAATGGGCTCTGTGCTTCTCCAGATTACATTTTCTTATTACGTGTCGGCCAGGCTCCAAGAATGGGAAGGGATGCGCTCTCCTGAATGTTCCCTGACACCCCTGAATCAGCAGAGCCAAGTATGATCCTATCCATGCAGAATTTTTTGCTTATTCAGCCTGACTTAAAGACTTTAAACAAGCAAGCATCTACCCAGTGCACTGGACCAGAAGTATCCTCATTGAGAAACCAAGATGGGTTTTTGTGGCATCGGGATAACATTTTTGTTCCACAGCCAGTCAGACTACAAATTCTAAAGACTTTGCATGACCATAAGCTTGATGGGCATTTTGGGATACGAAGAACCTCTGAACTTGTTCAACGCTCATTTTGGTGGGCCACTCTGAGACAAGATTGCAGGAAGTATGTCAACTCTTGTATCACATGCCAGCACAACAAGGGTTCCAACGCCAAGCCATGGGGACTATTGAGACCATTGCCTATTGCTTGACAACCCTGGAAAGAGATATCCATGGACTTCATAGTAGACCCCCCCCCCCCCCCCTGGGGGGGTGCACCACCATCATGGTAATAGTGGATCACCTTTCCAAAATGGCACAACATTTTGGAAAGGCACAATGAGACAACAAACATGTTCATTAAGGTGATTGTCAGGTTACATGGACTACCAGATAATATCATCTCCGACAGGGGGGTACAGTTAAACCTCCAAATTCTGGAGAGATCTCTGCAAGTCCTTATCAATAGAAGTATGTCTGTCCTCAGTTTACCACCCTCAGAGCAATAGACAAACAGAAAGGACAAACCAAACCCTGGAACAGTATCTACAATGTTTCTGTACTTGCTTGCCGGATGACTGGGTTTCTCCTCTTCAGAGTGCAGAGTTTGCATATAATAACTCATTGCATGCAGCCACCAATCAGTCTCCTTTCTGGGCAAATTGTTCCATCCCTCCTTCTTACTGAATACCATACCTGAAGCATCTGCCCATGCAGTCCAGGATCGAATAAAGTACATTCAAACCAACTATAAGTTGCTTCAGGAGGCCATGCAAAAAGCCAGAGAGGACTATAAAAAATTAACATGATAAGAAGAGAAGAGGAAATCCTGTCTTTAAAATTGGGGACAAGATATGGCTTTCTTCAGTAAACCTCAAGCTCTCATGTCCCTCCCGGAAGCTTGGACCAAAATTCATTGGTCCCTTTTGAAATCAAGAGAGAAATAAACCCGGTGGCTTTCGAGCTGGCACTACCCAGTTCCTACAAAATTCATCCGGTGTTCCATATCTCTCTGCTCAAATCAGCTGTAATAAGTAATTTCCCTGGGAGAGAAGAGTTGCCTCCACCTCCAGTTTCGGTAGAAGGGGAAACAGAGTTTGAAGTAGAGGCCATAATGGATTGCCAGAGGAGAGGTAGACAAGTCCAGTATTGCATCAAGTGGAGGGGGTACCCCCCAAAGACAATTCTTGGGAGCTTCAAGCAATGTACACACTCCTAGACTTGTACAAGATTTTCACAACAGACATCCTGAAACACTGGCCCGTTTGGGAATCTGGAGGCTGCCCCTTGGGGGGGGGGGGGGCACTGTCAGGGAAATGGCCATAGGAGAACTGGCAATAATGCCAGTACTGGTATTGGATGCTTCCGGGACACATTGCCTGCGCACTAGTGCAAGAAGTGTGCATGGGTGTACGCAGGTCCGTAACATTCGCAAAATCTCTAATTGGTGATCACACGCGTACACACAATGTGACTTACTGGCCTATATAAGACTGCTGCTGAGACCATCACATTTCTGGATTGTCATCAGCCTTCCTGTGTTCCTGAGCCTCTGTGCATATTCTATTTGGATTTCCTGCTGTGGCCTGGCTTGCTCCTGATCTGTCTGATCTGCTTTCCTGGTTTGACCACCTGGCTTGCTTTACAGACTTGTTATTATCTCCAGTGTCTGATCCTGACTTGCATTACAGACTTTGCTACTGCTACCTGTTCCTGGCCTGCCTTCCTGTATTTGACCTTGGCTTAACCCTGTTCCTGCTACCTGCCCCTTCCTCCTGTCGGATCTACAGTGTTTGACCCTTGGCCTGGCTTCCACTACCGTCTAATGCACACGCCATTGCCAAGTGTTACTGAGGATTTCTAGAGACTTTGGCCCAGCTGTGTATCCTGCATTATCTGGTATACTTCAGGTGACCACCGGCTCTACTCTCCTGTACCCATCTGGCAACCTGTGCTTCTTTGGGCACTACACTGTCTGTACCGTCTTCAGGGGTGTACTGCACTTAGCTGCAAGGGGAGCCCTCTTGGCACTTCGGCCTCCAACCAGGTACATGACAACCTCTTTTAGAGGTAGGTGTTTTTCTTTTAAAACGACACAAACTCAATAAAATTATGATAATAATACGTTTATTAGATGCACATCAAAATATGTTAATTATATGATCCAATGTGTGCTAAGCAGCATATTGTACTCACTAAACGTGTACACCTGGCTGAGCACGTTGGCAATATTTAACAGTGTTTTAGGGAACACAATTTGTCTGGACATTATGCAAAGCATTATGGTAGGAATCCAACTGGTACTTCTTTTTATACCTTAGATAAGATTTTGCCTCACTGGAGGGGGAGTAACATGGTGAGAGCTATATTAAGGTTGGAGACCCGCTGGATTTTTTACATTACATCTTATGACCCTTTTGGCTTGAATGCCGATTGGGAAATTGTTTTATTAATAATGCTTGAATTTTTGCTTTGTTTTTTAACTATTTTGATTGATTTGGGTATACTGATTGATTCATACTGTGGTTTTTGTACTGCAGTATTTCTGTGGACTGTTTCCCTCTAGGCCCACTAACAGGCCAGATTGTAAGTATTACCTTGGGGAGATGCAGACTAGAATACTGCAATCACTAAGCAGCAAATTCTGGTTATCTTGCAAACCTGGCCTGTTTGTGGGTCCTGAGGACAGTAGTTGAGAAACACTTAAATGTCTCAATTTACCTTATGCTGGTTTTACTTTGAATTCTAGTAAGTGCAATCTTTTATTCCTGCCTATTAAACAGTCTTTTTGCACTGCACTATGGAAGCGCCTTTCTTACTTTTTTGTTTTTGAGTATTGCTGGAGCAGTGTGAGCAGAGTGAGCCACATATGGTTTAAGGAAAACCTATTTCCTCATGCCTTGTTTGACCACCTGTAACTCAGTGGCCATTCCTATCTAGTAAGCAGCTTGAATTACTCACCTTGGTTGTGGAGCACAATCTTTTCTGGCTGCCAACTTGGTCCAGCATCACAGTTTATCTTCACCTGTATGTTCTATATCACGGAGCACAGAGGAGAATGTTATGTTTTACTTGCTTATTTGAGTTACAGGCCTTTGTGATGTATGTATATTTATTTATTCATACTTATTACTTTTGATTAGTGGTGGGACTATACAGTGGGGTGTTCCCTTAACCATTTGATCTGCTGTTATTATATTAGCGAAAGGGAAGAAAAAACTGTGCTACAAAAAACCTGACAAAAAGAAAAACAAACCAAAAGTATGAGCAGTGATTCTCCTGTATGACATAAACTACAGCAGGGGCCCTAAAACTACGGCTCGCGGGCCGAATCCGGCTGCCGGTGTGATATACGGACTGCCCCTTTAATATTGCAGCAATCCCCCTCCCCTCTGCTACCTTTTTATCACACAAGATGAGAAACACGACAGGTCCGGACAAAAGGCGGGTCTTCCGAGTTAAGCAGCGGGGTGGTTTCAGCAATCAAACACCTGCCTTTCATTAGCAAAGTCCCACCCTTTGTCCAGACCTGCCATGCTAAGGGTCTTGTGTGATTGAGGTAGCAGAGAGGCGGAGTGCTGGAATGTTATAGAAGGGGCGGCAGTGTAATATCAATAGGGTGATCTGTGATGGGGGGGAGATCTGTGCTGGGGGGAGATCTGTGATGGGGCGGTCTGTTATGGGGGGCTATGTGAGGAAAGGAGTTTGTGTTGGGTGGGCTTTGTGATGGGAGAGTCTGTGATGGGGGGATCTGCTATGGGGGGACCTGATATGGGGGCTTTTTGATGGGGGGAATCTGTGATGAAGAGGAGTCTGTGATGGGGGATCTGTGATGGGGGGGTCTGTTATTCTGGGCCTGTTATTGGGGGCTTTGTGATATAGAGGAGTTTGTGTTGGGGGGCTTTGTAATGGGGGTCAGTTATTGGGGCTTTGTGATGGAGAGAAGTTTGTGTTGGGGGGCTTCGTGATGGGGGGCCTAATATGGGGAAAATCTTTGATGGGGGGGGATCTGTGACAGAGAGAAATCTGTGATAGGGGGGTCTGTGTTGGGGAGGGGTTCTGTGATGAGGGGAGTCTGTTAAATACTAATACGTTTATGTTGATTAACCACTTCCCGACGGCCGTACGACTATATACGGCCGCAGGGTGGTTCTAGTTCTCTGGGGCGCCGTCATTTGACGTCCGCCCCTTTCCGCGTTCCCCGCGCGCGCAGCGGGGAACTGCTGTGCTGGCCGTGTCCCTTGGACACAGCCAATCACAGATCGCCGTGAACGGCCAATCGGAGTGGCCGTTTGCTAGGCGATCTGTGCGGCCAATGAGAGATAATCTCATATGTTTACATATGAGATCATTTCTCATTCCCGGCTCTCGCAGACAGCGGTGCTGTCAGGGAGAGAGGAGACCGATCTGTGTCTCTTGTACATAGAGACACAGATCGGTCACCTCCCCCAGTCACCCCCCTTCCCCCACAGTTAGAACACTATATAGGGAATACATTTAACCCCTTCCTCACCCCCTAGTGTTAACCCCTTCCCGGCCAGTCACATTTATACAGTAATTAGTGCATATTTATAGCACTGATTGCAGTATAAATGTGAATTGTGACAAAAATGTGTCAAAAGTGTCCGATGTGTCCGCCATAATGTCGCAGTCGCAATAAAAATCGCAGATCGCCGCCATTACTAGTAAAAAAAAAATAATAAAAAAAAAATTCTGTCCATTATTTTGTAGGCGCTATAACTTTTGCGCAAACCAGTCGCTTATTGCGATTTTTTTTTTTTTTTTTTACTAAAAATATGTAGAATACGTATCGGCCTAGACTAAGAATAAAAAAAAATTGATCTATTTATTATAGCAACAAGTAAAAATTTTTTTTTTTTTTCAAAATTGTCGCTCTATTTTTGTTTATAGCGCAAAAAATAAAAACCGCAGAGGAGATCAAATACCACCAAAAGAAAGCTCTATTTGTGGGGAAAAAAGGACGCCAATTTTGTTTGGGAGCCACGTCGCACGACCGCGCAATTGTCAGTTAAAGCGACGCAGTGCCGAATCGCAAAAAGTGCTCTGGGCAGGAAGGGGGTTTAAGTGCCCAGTAAGGAAGTGGTTAAAATTGTTCTTTATTTTAAATATGATATTGTTTTTTCCTGTTTTTTTTTTCACTTCAAATAAGATGTGTGCATAGGTTCATATTTTTTTTAACTATAGTCCGGCCCCCAAACAGTCTGAGGGACCGTGAACTGGCCCCCTGTTTAAAAGTTTGAGGACCCCTGAACTACAGTATAGCAATAATATAAAATAATAGAATTGCACTAAAGTACATAAAGATGAGTCAATTCATTAAAAAAAAAATTTTGAGTCCACCAGTAATTCTGACAGTGAGACTTAGTAATACCTGATGTAGATCCACCATTAATCACCTCATGTGAACAGTGCCACCACCAATAGTGAGATTAGCTGCTTACTAGTTCCAGTTGATCCCCTGTTACAGGGGATCAAACAGCGCATTTGGCTTATACCCAGCATGGGCCTTTCTCCTGCTGATACCGTTCTCCTAGTCCTGAGGCGTCACTCGCTCATATGGATGGATGGATGGTATGTCACACCAAAAGCTACACATAGCATAAAACATTTTAAAAAATTAATTTAAATGTAAAGTAATGCACTTATTGAATAAAAGTTGGTTAGAAGCCTTAAGTTTGATGTGCCGGCCGGCACACAACCAAAACAAACCCGTCCTTCCAGGACACAAGGGGATAGATGATGTCAATGCATTGCTCCACCCTACACGTTTAGTCAGTTATGACATGCACATTGTTTTTAAATTATCATCTTGGTAATGTTTTTTTCAGCAAGGGTTCGGCTTTCATGTAAAAGCAATCCTAGCAGCTAATTAGCTGCTAAATTGCTTTTACAAGCATTGGGAGGGGATATCTTTCCCCCCCATCGCCTTGCACGGTTTTCTTGGGCACTCTTGTTCCACCGGGAAACCCGAGAATAAGGGCCGAAACAACTAATTCATTAATCGACAACTAATCGATTCTGAAAATAGTTGTCCAGCCGATTAGTTGGCTTGCAAACATAGTACATTCTTTTTTTTACGTATCAGGAAATAGTGTAGCACACATACAGCTCAGTACACCCTACATACATGTCACTAAGTGCCTGAGAACATGTGTATGTGTGAGGAGCAATGCCGCATGGGACATGTAGCCCTGGGCAGGAAGTGAGTGGTTCCAAAGGCAGAAGTTGTTTAGCCCTTGCTATAGGGGCACTCTATACTATACTTTGCAGCTTGTTATTGGGGCACTCTGAAAGCAGGAGAAGCCAGAAGCGTTGGTGGGGGACCCCAGAAGAGTAAAATCAGAGCTGCTCTGTGTAAAATCATTGCACAGGGTAGGTAAGTATAACAGCAGAGGCGTTGCTAGGGGGTGCGGTCCTCACCCGGGTGACACGGGCTAGAGGGGTGACACCATCCCATTTATTTTTTTTATTTTTTTTAGCTGACATGCCCAGCAGGTGACACCCGCCAGAGGGGTGACACCGGGGCCGCTGCGCCGCTAAACACCATACTGTATTGATTGGAGCGGTGCGAGCAGGGCATCTAGCCGTGCGGGGAGGCTGCCTGTAACATTCCTCAGTCAGGCTATCCCTGTGTGAGCCGGAGTTGGTGGGTGGAGCTGTGGGTGTGGCTGCCTCCTCTTCTCCTCCCACAGACTCCTTCACCATCGATGATGCTGCAGTTTAAGCAGCTAGAGGCGAGGACACAGCAGCCCCGCCCACAAGCCCGGGTCTTCATCTGCATTCATGCTATGCAAGTAAGTTACTCTGCAGTGTCACTACATAGAGTTCCAAGATGCACTGTGCCACCACAGCCTACCTTGTACCACCCAGCCTGCCCTGTACCACCCCAGCCTACCCTGTACCACCCAGCCTGCCCTGTGCAATGCCAGCCTACCCTGTACCACCCAGCCTGCCCTAGGCAATCCCAGCTTGCCCTGTACCACCCCAGCCTGCCCTGTGCCACCCAGCCTGCCTTGTGCAATGCCAGCCTACTCTGTACCACCCAGCCTGCCTTGTGCAATGCCAGCCTACCCTGTACCACCCAGCCTGCCTTGTGCAATGCCAGCCTACTCTGTACCACCCAGCCTGCCCTGTGCAATCACAGCCTGCCCTGTAACACTCCAGCCTACCCTGTACCACCCCAGCTTGCCCTGTGCAATCCCAGCCTGCCCTGTACCACCCCAGCCTGCTCTGTGCCACCCCAGCCTGCCCTGTACCACCCCAGCCTGCCCTATACCACCCCAGCCTGCCCTGTACCCCCCAAACAGCCCTGTCCCACCCCAGCCTGCCCTGTGCCACCCCAAACTTTCCCATGCCACCCCAACTTGCCCTGTGCCACCCTAACTTGCCCTGTACCACCCCAATCTGCCCTGTGCCACCATAACTTGCCCTATACCACCCCAACCTGCCCAATGCCACCCTAACTTGCCCTGTACCACCCCAACCTTTCCCATGCCATCCTAACTTGCCCTATGCCACCCTAACTTGCACTATACCACCCAACCTGCCCTGTGCCACCCTAACTTGCCCTATACCACCCCAAACTACCCTATATGACCTCAACATGCCCTATACCACCTTAACCTGTCCTATACCACCCCACTACACCAACCTGCCACTATACTACCCTAACCTGCCACTATACTGCCCTATACTATCATTTACAGGGGCTGGTTTGGGGTGCGCCCCGTGGCCGTGCGCTGCCTGCTTGGTGCTGGGCAGCCTAGACAGAGGGGGGGTGACACCATGTTTTACCGCACCGGGTGACACCAACCCTAGTGACGCCACTGTATAACAGGTTTGTTGTTTTAAAAAAAATATCACTTTAAAGACTCTGGGAAGATCGGCATCTGAACCCAGAGAAGGTGGAGGCTGATAGACTGGAGGTAATATAAGGAATTACAATTGCATTTAACCACTTCCCATCTGGGCCAATTCTGACACTCCGCTCCTACATCCTAAAAATCCCAATTTTTTTGATAGAAAATTACATAGAACTTCCAAACACTATGGGCCAGATTCACGTAGGAGGGCGTATCTTTGTGCGGGCGTAGCGTATCCTATTTACGCTACGCCTCAGCAACTTAAACAGGCAAGTGCAGTATTCACAAAGCACTTGCTCCGTAAGTTGCGGCGGCGTAGCGTAAATTGGCCAGCGTAAGCCTGCCTAATTCAAAGTAGGCTGGTAGGGGGCGTGTTGTATTAAAATGAATCGTGACCCCACGTAAATGATGCGCCTAACGAACGGCGCATGCGCACGCATGCTCGGTATCACGTCGAATTTACGCCCTAAGATACGCCGGCTCAATGCTTGTGACGTGAACATAACCTACGCACAGCCCCATTCCCCTACGACATACATAAACGACGTAAAAATATACGCTTGTTCCGACGTCCATACTTTGCATTACCTGCGCCTCATATAGCAGGGGTAACTTTACGCCGGACGTAAGCCTTAAGTAAACGGTGTAGCGGGCGCAAGTATGTTTGTGAATCGGCGTATCTAGCTAATTTACATATTCAACGCGGAAATATACGGAAGCGCCCCTAGCGGCCAGCGTAAATTATGCACCTAAGATACGCCGGCGTAAGAGACTTACGTCAGTCGTATCTTAGACAAATTCTGGTGTATCTGATTCTTTGAATCAGGCGCCGAGATACGATGCCTCACATTCGGACTTACGACGGCATATCTGGAGATACGCCGTCGTAAATCCTTTGTGAATCCGGGCCTATATATGTTTTTTTTAGCAAAGACCCTAGAGAAAACAATGCAGTCATTGCAACTTTTTATCTCGCACAGTATTTCCGCAGCAATTTTTCAAACGCATTTTTTTGGGGGAAAAAAAGTTTCATGCTTTTAAAAAAACAAAACAGTAAAAGATGAAGTTACACTGAGTAAATAGATACCCAACATGTCACGCTTCAAAATTGCACACGCTCGTGGAATGGCGCCAAACTTCGGTACTTAAAAATCCCCATAGGCGACGCTTTAATTTTTTTTACTGGTTACGTGTTTTGAGTTACAGAGGAGGTCTAGGCTAGAATTATTGCTCTCGCTCCAATCATCTCTATGGCCTAATGCCGCGTACACACCATCACTTTATGTGATGAAAAAAAAACGTTTTTTTTTTGTGAAGTAAAAAACAACGTTTTTGAAACTTCAATTTTCAAAAACGACGTTGCCTACACACCATCGTTTTTTCACAATGCTCTAGCAAAACGCGGTTACGTTCAGCACTTTTTCCCATTGAAGCTCGCTTCATCATTAGCTTCTGAGCATGCGCGGGTTTAAAAACGTTGTTTTAAACTATGTTTTTGCTACACACAGTGATTTTTTGTGAAACAAAAAATTGAAGCATGCTTCAATTTTTTTTGTCGTTTTTCACAAGACATAAAACGACATTTTCCCCCACACACGGTCATTTAAATTGACGTTTTTAAAAACATCGTTTTTTTTCATCACATAAAGTGATGGTGTGTACGCGGCATATGAAGCAGAATGCTACGAGCATTTCATCACTTCAGTTTTGCCAGAAATAAACAGCGCCATTTTTAAATTGGGAAAGCATCTGATCACTGATCTCGGTTTGGTCAGATGCTTTAAGGGCAGAGGAGAGATCTATAGTCTAAGGCCGGGTACTCACGGACAAACATGTACGGTGAAAGCGGTCCGTCGGACCGTTTTCACCGTACATGTCTGCCAGGGGCGTGTCCGCGGTGTCGCCGCGCCGATGACGCGGTGTCGCCGCGACAATGACGCGGCGACGTGGGCGGCCTGCCTTTAAAATGCTTCCACGCATGCGTCAAAGTCATTCGACGCATGCGAGGGACGGCGGGCGCCTGGACATGTACGGTAGGTCTGTACTGACGACCGTACATGTCCGAGCGGGCAGGATTCCAGCGGACTGTTTTAAAACAAGTCCAGGAATATTTGTCCGCTGGGAAAAGGCCCGGCGGGCAAATGTTTGCTGGAATTCGGCCCGCTCGCGCCCACACACGACCAAACATGTCTGCTGAAACTGGCCCGTGGACCAGTTTCAGCATACATGTTTGGTCGTGTGTACGGGGCCTAACAGACCCCAATTTTTTCAGAAAAGAGTACCTGTCACTGCCTATTGCTATCACAGGGGATATTTTCATTCCCTGTGATAACAAAAAAAGCGTAAATATTAAATAATAAAGCTAAATAAATGATAACAAAATTAATAATAATTAAAGCACCCCTGTCCCCCTATGCAAAGGCGAACTCAAGCATCAGTCCCAAGCATCAGTCAGGCAGAAATTCTAGCACTAGGCCTCCTCTGTAAATCTAAAGTGGTAACCTGTAAAGGCTTTTAAAAATGTATGTATTTTGTCACCGCTGCACAGGCATACACAGTTTTAAAGCATGTCATGTTTGGTATCTATTTACTTGGCGTAAGATCATCAATTGGGCAATATATTGTGTTTTTTGCAATAAAATTCAAATAAGTGTATTTTTTCCACAAAAAATGTGTTTGGATAATCACTGTGCAAATGCTGTGTGACAAAAAAAATGCAACACCCACTTCCTGACTACCTATCACAATTTCGGAGGCCCTGAAATGCCAAGATGGCACAAAATTTCCCTAAATGTCCCCTTTTTGGAAAGTAGACACTCCAAGCTTTTTGCTGAGAGACACGTTGAGCCCATGGAATATTACAGTTTTTGCCACAAGTCTCTGGAGTATGGGGATACCACACGTGCGAGAATTTTTGTCAGTCTAGCCGCATACAGGATCCAAAAAACCTATTACACCTCCAGGTGATTGGTTTTCACGGTACGAAAATTATTATTGTTATTTTTAATTTCACAATATATCATTTAAGTAAGAACTTTGTGTAAAATATATATATATATATATATATATATATACACACACAGTGAAACCTCGGATTACGAGTAATTAACGAGCGTTTCGCAATATGAGCACTGTATTTTAAAAACTCGGTTTGCGAGTGTTGTCTTGAAAAACAAGCAGGATTCAGGCCAAAGTGGTGTGCAGTACCGCGTTTGGCCTGAGGTGGGGGGGGGGGCGCTGATCGCAGCCGTTCAGTAGTGCACATAAAGGCCTGAGGACAGCTCGGCTGACCTCGGCAAACCTTGGGAACGCAGTCTTTTCAAGGTCAGCCAAGGTGTCCTCTGGCCTTTCCGGCCATTTCCGAGGCTCTGCGGGGCACCCCCACCTCAGGCCACATGCGGTATTGCATGCCATTGAAGTAATTGCGGAACAAATTATTTTCGTTTCCATTGACTTGGGGAAACTTGCTTTGATATGTGAGTACTTTGGATTACGAGCATTCTCCTGGAACGGATTGCTCGTAATTCAAGGTTCCACTGTATATTTTGTCATTTTTCAAAAACTTGTGACAAAAAATAAAATATTCCATGGGCTCAACATGCCTCTCAGCAAATTCCTTGGGGTGTCTATTTTCCAAAAAGGGTAATTTAAGGGGGTGGGGGTTGCACTGGCCTTTTATTTTACTACCTCCAGAAATGTGACAGGCAGTCAGAAAGTAAAATCTGTGTACATTCCAGTATATATACCATAGTTTGTTTGCGCAAACCAATCAATATAGGCTTATTGTGTTTTTTTTTTTTTTTTACCAAAGGCATGTAGCTGAATTCATTTTGGCCTAAATGCATGAGAAAAATGTAGTTTATTGCATATTTTTTATATAGTTTATATAGCAAAAAATAAAAATCCTAGTGGTCACCAAAATAAAGCTCTATTTGTGGGGAAATAAAGGACATAAGTGTTGTTTGTTGGGGTACAGCGTTACATGTCCGCGCAATTACCCGTTAAAGTTGCACAATGCCAAATGGCAATAAATGCCCCGATCAGGAAGGGGGTAAAACCTTCCGGAGGTCAAGTGGTTAAAGCATTGGTTTAACATATTTGTGTCTAGAATTCATCACATTAATGCGTTTCTTTCCGTTTCTTAGGTAGTCGTATGTGGAAAAGTCCAAGGGTGGAAGGTTGTATTCCTTCACCTCGAACCTTTCATACAACATCTGCTTCAATTGGAGACAAACTCTTTGTTTTTGGAGGAGGGTATAAAGGGGCAGATCCTGTTGCTGATAAAAACCTTTATATATTTGATGCTGGTAAGATCACTTGATCTTAAAAATGTCTGTTTTTAACGTATGTCTATAGCAAAAATGTTGGAGTGTGGTTAGAATGATTATGACCTCTCAAGTTTTTATTATTTTCTGTGTCCCTACTGGAGAGGTTGCCCCTCTCTATCGGTTCTGGTGACCACAGTCTAAATAGTAGACGCTTACTGCTCTATACATAGTTACATAGTAGGTGAATTTGAAAAAAGACACATGTCCATCAAGTCCAACATATGTGTGTGATTATACCATATGTCAGTTTTACAATGTATATCCCTGTATGTTGTGGTCGTTCAGGTGCTTATCTAATAGTTTTTTGAAACAATCGATGCTCCTCGCTGAAATCACCACCTGTGGAGGGAATTCCACATCATTGCCGCTCTTAAGCCCCATACACACCATCAGATTATCTGCAGATTTTTGTCTTCAGATTTACCAAAACCATGTAGTACAAGGGCCTGCCTGATTGCATACAAATTGAAACTCTGAAGGTTTGACCTCCTATTATATGGTTTTGGTAAATCTGAAGACAAAAATCTGCAGATAATCTGATGGTGTGTATGGGGCTTTACAGTAAAGAATCCTCTACGCAGTTTAAGGTTAAACCTCTTTTCTTCTAATTTGAATGAGTGGTCACGTGTCTTATTAAACTCCCTTCCGTGGAAATTTTTTATCCCTATTGTCGCCAGTATGTTATTTCTACATTTAAATCATATCCCCTCTCAAGCGTCTCTTCTCCAGAGAGAATAAGTTCAGTGCTCGTATCCTTCCTTCATAACTAATATCTTCCAGTCCCTTTATTAGCTTTGTTGCCCTTCTCTGTACTTGCTCCATTTCCAGTACATCCTTCCTGAGGACTGGTGCCCAGAACTGGACAACATACTCCAAGCGAGGCCGGACCAAAGTCTTGTAGAGTGGGAGATTTATCACTTTATCTCTTGCGTTATTCCCCTTTTTAATGCATGCCAATATTCTTTTTGCTTTGTTAGCAGCAGCTTGGCATTGCATGAGCCATTGCTGAGCCTATCATCTACTAGGACCCCCAGGTCCTTTTCCATCCTTGATTACCCCAGAGCTCCTCCCCCCAGTGAGTAGATTGCATTCATATTTTTGCCACCCAAATGCATTATGTTTCATTTTTCCACATTAAACCTCATTTGCCATGTAGTTGCCCACCCCATTAATTTGTTCAGATCTTCTTGCAAGGTTTCCACATCCTGCGGAGAAGTTCTTGCCCTGCTTAGCTTAGTATCGTCCGCTAATACAGAGATTGAACTGTTTACCCCATGAACTCGCCCATGTAGCCAGTTTAAAATCCATGTACTCATCCTATGGTACATGCCAATGGACCTTACTTTGTACAGTAAATGTTTATGGGGCACAGGTGACAAGTGCACCCCGTAGGGGGGGCAGGGATGCACCTCAGGGTAGTGAACCCTATAGCCGACTGCTGCTATCAGAGAGGGAGCGTTAACCCAAGATCGCCCAGGGCGCAGAGTCTAAGACCCAGCTTTGCGTTCACCAGAGCCTCTAGTGGTGAGGATGGCCTTCGCCACAGCTGGATCCAGGTCACGACCCCTGGGATCCCCTAGGTCACGCTCCGCAGTGAGAGAGGGGAAGCAGAAAGCAGGACAAACAGAAGTGATGGGTAAGCCGAGGTCAGGGCAACAGACAGACAGGGTAACCAAGGACAGGCAAAAGGTCAAGCACACAGGCAAACAGGAAAAGTCAGGGACGGGCCAAAAACGGTACACAGGGAGGTAATCGTAGCACACTGCAGACAGGAACTTAAGCAAACAACACTGTTAAACAGCACTGCAGGCCTGTAGTGCAACAGTTAATATAGACTTCCTGGGATGGCCTGGCTGGGGCCATACAGGAAGTAGAGGAGATAAGAAGGTAGCCAGATGAAACTTCTTCAACAGACGAGGTGCAAAGACCTCTGATGCAGGAACCCAAGACCTCTCCTCAGGACCAAAGCCTTTCCAATGAATGAGGTACTGAAGAGCGCCTCTACAGAGTCGGGAATCCAGAACTTGACTGACCTCGTATTCCTGATTATCCTCAGAGACTGGCGCCATCGTAGGGAGAGGACGGGAAAACTTATTGAGGACTAAAGGCTTCAGAAGGGAAACATGGAAGGAGTTAGCGATTTTGAGGCTTTTGGAAATCTGACGTTTGAAACAAACTGGATTCAGTTGAGACGTTATAGTATATGGACCAATGAATCTTGGAGTAACTTCAGAGAAGGAACTCGGAGCTTGATGTTCCTGGTGGAAAGCCAGACTTTGTCCCCTGGCTGAAGAGAAGGCGGTTTACGCCTGCGGTGGTCAGCAAAGCCTTTGAATTTGTCGGAAGCTGCCCAGAGGGAATCATGAACGTCACTCCAGATGGAATAGAAGGACTCCTGAGCAGAAGCCAAAGCTGGAATATCCGGAGAACAGGTCATGGGAAGCGGAAGTTGAGGATGTCTTCCATAAACTGAGAAAAAGGGTGTTCTCTGCGAACTGGTATTTACATGATTGTTATGAGAAAATTCCGCCCACGGAAGTAGAGAGGACCAATCGTCATGCTGAGCGGAGACTAAGGCACGAAGAAAAACCTCTAACTCCTGATTAATCCTCTCCGTCTGCCCATTGGATTGAGGATGGTAAGAAGAGGAAAAATCCAAGGCAATATTGAGGGATTTGCAAAAGGCTCTCCAGAAGCGAGACGTAAATTGAATACCCCTGTGGGAAACAATATGAGAAGGAACCCCATGGAGGCGGAACAAAATGGGGACCAAGGCAGGAGCAGAAGGAAGACCAGGAAGGGGAACAAAATGAGCCATCTTATGAGAACCGATAGACTACCACCCAAATGACCGTATTACCGTCAGACAGTGGAAGATCGGTGATAAAATCCATGGCAATATGAGCCCAGGGCTCCTTGGGAATGGGCAAGGGCATGAGGAGACCAGCAAGAGCTTGTGTGGAGGATTTAGACTGAGCACAGACATGGCAAGCCTTGACATAGTCTTTGACCTCCGAGCGGAGTTTAGGCCACCAATAGTGACGACTAATGAGTAAGAAGGACCGGAGGAAACCAGCGTGGCCCGCCACCTTGGAATCAACGAAGGATCTTAGCTCTTAGCTCAGTGGGGACAAAAGTCTTACCAGGAGAAATTTTAGAGTCCAGGGTGGTAGAATGGGCAACAATGCATGAAGTTGGAATGATCGGCTCAGGTTCAAGAGTGGGCTCCTCGTCCAAGGTGTCAAAGGACCTAGAGAGCGCATCAGCCCGACCGTTGCAGGAACCAGGTTTGTACATAATTGTGAAATTAAAACGGGAAAAGAAGAGACTCCACCTGGCCTGTCTGGGATTCAGACATTTAGCATTCTGTAAGTACTGTAGATTCTTGTGATCGGTGAAGATTGTTATGGAGTGAGGGGAACCCTCCAAAAGATGACCCCACTCCTCTAGTGCCAATTTGATTGCGAGGAGTTCCCGGTCTCCGATGGCATAATTTCTCTCTGCCTGGGATTTTTTTTTGGAGAAGAACGCACATGGTTGATGTCTCTTCTCAAAGAGTTAAGAAGCACCGCTTCCACCCCCACTGAAGAAGCGTCCACTTCAATAAAGAATGCCTCCCCAGGATTTGGTCTCCTCAAGAGAGGTCCAGACACAAAGGCCTGTTTCAGATCGTGAAACGCAGAGACAGCTTCGGGGGGCCAGTCTTTGGCATTAGCACCCTTCTTGGTCAAAGCGATAATAGGCGCGGCAATTGAAAAGTAATTCCTGATGAACTGCCTATAATAATTTGTGAAGCCAAGAAAGCGCTGTGTGGCCTTGAGGCTAGCAGGAAGAGGCCAGTTGGTAATGGCTAAGACCTTCTCGGGATCCATACGAAGACCCAAGCTTGAGACAAAGCATCCTAGAAACAGGACCTCAGAACATTCAAAGGAACATTTCTCCAGCTTGGCATAGAGATTATTCTCTCTAAGGCGCTTGAGTACAGTGCGGTCATGGTTTATTTGGACACGCAGATTTTCCGAAAAGATAAGAATGTCATCCAGATAGATGACAACAAACTGGTACAGCAGGTCCCTGAAGATTTCATTGACAAAGTTTTGAAACATGGCTGGGGCATTACACAACCCAAAAGGCATAACCAGGTATTCGTAATGGCCATCTCGAGTGTTAAACGCAGTCTTCCATTCATCACCTTCCCGTATTCGAATGAGGTTGTACGCCCCTCTGAAATCCAACTCAGTGAAAATAGAGGCACCCCTCAACCTATCGAATAGCTCAGATATTAAGGGTAAGGGGTAACGATTTTTAATAGTAACAGCGTTTAAGCTTCGATAATCAATGCAGGGTCTCAAGGTACCATCCTTCTTGGCAACAAAAAAGAACCCTGCTCCTGCAGGCGATGATGATTTCCGGATGAAACCCCTCTCAAGATTTTCTGCGACATACTCAGACATGACCTGGGTCTCCGGGATGGACAAAGGGTATGTACGACCCCTCGGCAGAGTTGCCCCAGGAACAAGGTCAATGGCACAGTCAGAGGACCTGTGGGGAGGAAGCACCTCAGCCGATTTCTTACAGAACACATCCCGGTAATCGCTGTATTCAGTGGGAAGATCAGAAGATACCGACCGATGTGGTAGGAAACGGAAGTCTCCCTTGGGAGTCACCTTGGAAAGACATGACGAGAAACATGAAGGGCCCCAAGCCAGGATCTGCCCAGAAACCCAGTCCACATGGGGAGAGTGGAGCTGTAGCCAAGGAAGGTCCAATACAATGGGGGTAGAGGCTTTGGGTAGGATGAGAAAGGGATTCTCCACCAGGAATGGATATCCTAATAGGTAGTGTCTGGAAGCGAATAGGACCCCCTGGGAGAACAGTGCCATCAATTGCCAAGACTACCAGTGGCGTAGTGAGGGGTGAAAGGGTGAGCTTCATAGAAGAAGCAGTTCTCCAGTCCATAAAGTTGCAGGCAGCCCCGGAATCCAGATATGCAAGGATCGATTGGGGAGAAGTGCTAACATGAAGGGAGACCGGAAGAAGCAGACGGGAAGGTGATGTTTCTGGGTCCAATACTCCACCTTCTAAATGTATTAGACCCGAGCGTTTCCCGGGCGAAGCGAGCAGGAGTCACGAAAGTGGCCCTTGCCTCCACAATAGAGGCACAAGCCCAGAGTTCTGCGCCTAGCATGTTAGTCTGGTCCGGCCCAGCTGCATAGGTTCCTCAGCAGACAGAAGATGGTCCACGGGACGAAGTGAGGGGAGCTCAGACTGGCTAAGACCTAGGGAGTGTTGGCGACTTTTTTGGACCTCTCCTGAAAACGAATTTCGATCTGGTTGCATAGGGAGATGACATCGTCCAGACCGACAGGGATGGTTCTTCCCGCTAATTCGTCCTTCACTCGGTCAGAGAGGCCATGTAAAAAGGTAGTGACCAGGGCCTCATTGTTCCTGCTCAATTTAGCTGAGAGAATACAGAACTGAAGAGCATATTGTCCCACTGAACGGGATTCTTGGCAGAGATGTAGTAGAGCACTAGCCGCTGAAGAGGCCCGAGCCGGCTCCTCGAAGATGTTATGGAAGAGCTTCAGGAGTCAGACAGGCTGGAAACTAGCGGATCATTCTTCTCCCACATGGGGGCAGCCCAGGCTAAAGCTTTACCGGAAAGGAGGGAAATAATATAGGCTACCTTTGCCCGATCAGACGAGAAGTTTTGAGGCTGAAGTTCAAAATGGATGGTGCACTGGCTAAGAAACCCCCTGCAGCAAATGGATTGGAGGTGGTAGCTTCAGTGAATGCGACTCTGCGACTGGTGCGACAGGCGCAGCCACTGGTTGTACTTGGGGTTGCGAATTCGGGGTTCCCAACGAGGTCTGAAGCTGATCAAAGCAGGAAGCCAGATCCTGAAGGAAATGCATCACCTGAGCCTGATTAGCTTCATGCTTCTCGAGTCTGTGAACAACGCCCTGTAATGGATCGTCGGCGGGGAGCTGCACGTCAGCCGGATTCATGGCTGTTCAAACTGTCACGTCACCTGTGGCCAGGTGACAAGTGCACCCCGTTGGGGTCAGGGATGCACCTCAGGGTAGTGAACTCTATACCCGACTGCTGCTATCAGAGAGGGAGCGTGAACCCGAGATCGCCCAGGGCGCGGAGTCTAAGACCCAGCTTTGTGTTCACCAGAGCCTCTAGTGGTGAGGATGGCCTTCTCCGCAGCTGGATCCAGGTCGCGACCCCTGGGATCCCCTAGGTCACGCTCCGCAATGAGAGAGGGGAAGCAGGACAAACGGAAGTGATGTGTAAGCCGAGGTCAGGGCAACAGGCAGACAGGTTAACCGAGGGACAGGCGTCAGGGACAAGTCAAAAACGGTACACAGGGAGGTAATTGTAGCACACTGCAGACAGGAACTTAAGCAAACAACACTGTTGAACAGCACTGCAGGCCTGTAGTGCAACAGTTAATATAGACTTCCTGGGATGGCCTGGCTGGGGCCATACAGGAAGTAGAGGAGATAAGAAGGTAGCCAGAACAGAGTCAGGTCTCTTAATGGACAGATGGAAACAGGTAAGCTGCCAAACTATTGCATATCCATGACAACACCACGTCAACAGGCCTTACTTCATCTAGATGGCAGCTCACCTCCTCATAGAAGGTTAATAGATCGGTTTGGCAAGAATGATTCTTCATGAATCCATGCTGATTACTGCTAATGATACGGTTTTCATTACTAAAATCTTGTATATAGTCCTTTATCATTCCCTCCAAGAGCTTACATACTATTGAAGTTAGGCTAACTGGACTGTAATTCCCAGAGATGTATTTTGGGCCCTTTTTAAATATTGGTTCTACATTGGCTTTTCTCCAATCAGCTGGTACCATTCAAGTCAGTAGACTGTCAGTAAAAATTTGGAACAATGATCTGGCAATTACTTGACTGAGTTCCCTAAGGACCCTCGGGTGCAAGCCATCTGGTCCCAGGGACTTATTAATGTTAAGTTTTCCAAGTCTATTTCTAATTCTGTCCTCTGTTGGCCATGAAAGTGCTTCCTGAGATGTGTCATGAGGATAAACACTGCAGTTTTGGTTACTGAAGCCCCCTGATTCCCTTGTGAAGACTGAGAAAAAGAGTAAATTCAATACCTTCGCCATCTCTCCATACCTAGGGCCAGATTCAGGTAGAAGTGCGGCGGCGTAACGTATCGTAGATACGTTACACCGCCGCAAGTTTTCATCGCAAGTGCCTGATTCACAGAGCACTTGCAATGAAAACCTAAGCCTGCGTAATTCAAAGGGGCGTGTGCCATTTAAATTAGGCGCGCTCCCGCGCCGGACCTACTGCGCATGCTCCCTTTTGAATTACCCGCCGTGCTTTGCGCGAAGTGACGTAATTTTTTCGAACGGCGACGCTCGTAGCGTAATTCCGTATTCCCGGACGGCTTACGCAAACGACGTGAATTTTTAAAATTCGATGCGGGAACGACGGCCATTCTTTATACAGCACATACGTGTGCTGTGTAAAGTTAAGGCACCCAAAATTACGACTAACTTTGCCTTAGACTAGCGGCGAGGTAACGAACGCAAAAAAACGTTGTGGATCGCCGTAACTCCTAATTTGCATACCCGACGCTGGTTTACGACGCAAACTCCCCCCAGCGGCGGCCGCGGTACTGCATCCTAAGATCCGACAGTGTAAAACAATTACACCTGTCGGATCTTAGGGATATCTATGCGTAACTGATTCTATGAATCAGTCGCATAGATACTCTGAGAGATACGACGGAGTATCTGAGATACTCCGTCGTATCTCCTTTGTGAATCTGGGCCTTAGTAACTAGGTTCCCTTTGTCATTCTTTATGGGGCCAATATGGTCTGTCCTCTCTCTTTTACTGTTTATATACTTAAAGAATTTCTTGGGATTTTTTTTTCTCTCCTCTGCTATGTGTCTTTTGTGTTCTATCTTGCCGCCCTAATTGCACCCTTACATTTCTTGTTGCATTCTTTGTAAAGTCTGAATTCTGATGATTATCCATCGGCCTTGTATTTCTTGAAGGCCTTCTCCTTTGCTTTTATATGCATTTTTACATTTTAAGCCATCCAGGACTTTTGTTCGCTCTTTTAAATGTATTTCCCAATGGGATGCACTAGCTAATGCCCTTATTTAATATGCTCTTAAAGGAAACCCATCTCTCCTCTGTGTTCTTTGTTCCTAAGATTTTATCCCAATTTATGTCTTCTAGCAAGGTTCGTAGTTTAGGAAAGTTGTCTCTTTTGAGTTTCAGTGTTTTTGTATTCCCCTTATGTTTCCTATATGTGTGATTTATACTGAAGCTAATTGACTTGTGATCGCTGTTTCCTAATATGCTCCTTATTTCCACATCCCTGATCAGGTCTGTATTGTTCGTAATCAGTAAGTCTAGTAACGCTTTGTTTCTAGTTGGTGCGTCTACCATCTGACCAATGAAATTGTCTGGATAATTAGAATCCCCCATTATGATACATTATGAACACTTCCCATCCTTGCTGCTAATCCAATTGTGATAGGAGGTCCGTCTCCCCCTCCTCCCTCAGGTTAGGGGGCCTATAGCATACTCCCAGTAGTATTTTTCCCTTAGTTTCATCCCTATTTTACTCTACTTGTAAGGATTTCACCTCCCCTAGCTCCCTTAGTGATGTCATCTCTCACATTAACTTGTACATTATTTTTGATATACATGCATACCCCTCCATAAACATCAAGAAGAGTGAGCACGTCCCCACCAACCGCTACAAAATTAATATCTCATTGATCTATAAATAGTCACATCCACATGTTAGGGAACACCACCGTAGCCAAAACAATGCATATAAAAAAGGGGAGATGTTATCCCATAGGGAGACCAAGAGATAGGATCCCAAGAGACAACTGAGGGGCTACCAAGGCAGTAACGGACAATATTATAGATATAAAAAGTTTAATTAAATATTAGAAAATTTACAAATTTGCCCGGCGTAAGCGCGTGCAAGTTAAATGATCCCGCCGGGGGCGGGAATCATTTAAATTAGGCGCGCTCCCGCGCCGAGCGTACAGCGCATGCTCCGTCGTGCATTGCGGCAAATGACGTCGCAAGGACGTCATTTGCTTCTAAGTGAACGTGAATGGCGTCCAGCGCCATTCACGTTTCACTTACGCAAACGCCGTGAAATTCAAATTTCACGGCGCGGGAAGGCCGGCTATACTTTAGCATTGGCTGCCCCTACTATTAGAAGGGGCAGCCTTGCGCTAAAGTAGCCATACGGAAACTCGTACCTGGCTTGCGCGGGGCCCGCGCAAGCTTGTGAATCAGTGGTAGTATGCAATTTGCATACTACACGCTGATACACAATGGGAGCGCCCCCTAGCGGCCCCCGCAAGAATGCAGCCTAAAATCTGCGAGGCATAAGAGCCTTATGCCGCGCAGATTTTAGGCTGCAGTCGGTGTAACAAGGTTCCTGAATCAGGAGCACTCGTTACACCGGAGCAAGTAAGCACTTGCTCTGCGTAACCTATGGTTGCGCGGGCGCAAGTGCTTCTTGAATCTGGGCCTCTGTTTGCAAACCTACTAGCAGTAGCCGGCCAGTACTGCACTAGTGAACCTAGTTCATACAAGGTGCAACAGAAAAACACATGAAAGGCACAGACAATAGACAGACATGAAAGACAAAATATATGGCGATCCGGACGCCTAGTAAGTGGCTTCTGCTGAGGATTCTGGTCAAAATGAACCGTGTATAGTACTAATAAATTGTGTGAAATTCTAGAGAATAGACAACAGAAGTGGCCCTGCAGGGGAATGCTGGAATTACCAGGATAATGCTGCACAGTACGATGAGAGTGCATACATGAAAAAATAGAACATGTAGTTCCGTCATTTAGGGAGAAGGACTAGAAATGATCAGTGGATCCACTGTGGTGACAGTTCTGTATAGGCTGAACAACCTGGAAGGAAGAAAAATAAAGTTCCTTTAAAGTTTCCTGTGGTTCCAAATGAAAGAAAATGCGAATGGAAGCAATATATTACAGTTCATGAAGTGCCATGCTTAATGTGAATAAGGTTCACTTTGAAAGGCAAAACATAAGTAACCCCTAGATTTCCTGGTATGGGTATATGATTGGAATAATGGAACGATTTTACCCGTCACTGGCTTGATAGATTCGGGAATAGGCAAGATGAATTTATCCTCCCACCGTCTGAGTTGCAGGTGTGCTGCTGACAGCGTCTGTGATCTTTCAGATGCGTCTGTGTAAGCAGCATGTGTGGAGGATAATAATGCCGTGTATTCGATCGTGTCATCCAATTCTATTTCCCTCCATAGGATACCAGGTCCTGATTGTAGATAAGGGGTATGTGCCTTACGTGTGCACGGATAAATATTGCTATCGAAAGTGATGTCCTTTCGATGTAGTCCCCTCGCTTGTTTCACGTTTGTTCAGTTCAAACTTTTTTGGTTCCCACTGCGGCGGGGCGTTGTTGGAGTGGTGTCCGGCGCCCAGTGACGTCAACGCGTTTCGCAATGTGGGTGCGTAGCTTCGTCTGGACGGAAAGATAGAGGCGTGCGTCGCTCCTTTATATGCTATCGGCGCACGTCTGTCTCTAATTAGTGGAGAAAAAAGAAAACAAATTGGAGTATTGGAAAATAGACTGGAGGTGCTTCTCATATGTTAACTGACCCTATTTCTTAACCACAAAAACCACAACGCCTACCACACAAGACAACAGACAAACATTAATGTAAGCAGATAGATAATGGAAAACAAAGGAAATTTCCTAAAGATGTGTTGGTCAACAACTTCAAACACATGCATTTGTCCATGTTGAGTACCGATAACCAAGCATCTGTCACATTTCAAATGACTAACATGACCGCATATATTACAGGGGGAAATAAGATTTTTTTCCGTTATAGCACAGAGAATGAGGATACAGATAGATTTTGAAGGACCAGAGAAAAGAGGGGTGGGAAAATAGAAGAGTATAGCTTTATAGATACGTATATGGACCAAGGCCATATGATTGTAGAGATATAGGTAGGAAGGAGAGAATGACAGGAGAGGGAGAGCAAGGACTCATGGTGGAATAGGGGATACCTCTAGGGGTGTGTCTATCAATAAATAAATACCATTGAAGTAGTCTGGTCTCAAAGGGGCTATCCCTCTACAGTCACCCATGTTCAAAGGTAAGTCGAATGTCTACTGCTCCAGAAAGGGTTGCATACTAAGTTCAGTATTCATGCCCAGTGGCACGAGAGATTTGAGGGTGAAAATCCACCACTTTTCCTTCTGGAGGAGTATTCTGTCGAAATCACCTCTTCTAGTGGGTAAATGGAGCGCATAGATGCCCTTAATTTTCATACCATCAGGTTTACCCTGATGGTAGTCTGAAAAATGTTGTGCCACTGGGCTTTCCTGTCTCCCTTCCTTGTCTCTATCCTTCTCCTTTTTAATCTCTCGCAAATGCTCTCCTATTCTAATGCTGAGCTGCCTTTTTGTTTTGCCTATATACATCTTCTGACAGGGGCAGGTGATCATGTAAATGACCCGCTCGGACGAGCAGTTAATGAGATCCCTGATCTCGTACTCTTTGGTGCCAGTGGCATCCATAAAAGTACGTGTTCTGTCCACGAAGGGGCAGACTTGACATCTAGTGCATGGAAACATGCCAAACTACGAGGGTATTCAGACAGCCATGATTTATTAGGCTGTCTGATAAATTCTGACTGAACCAACAGATCACCCAGGTTCTTGGCTCTACGGGCCACCATTTTGGGCCCCACGCCAACAATGTCTGACAGGTTTTTGTTATTGGTGAGTATGCCCCAGTGTTTTTCCAGGATTTTCCTTACCCTGTCCCATTGGGAACCATAGGTGGTTATTAACCTCACTGGACCGCACTCACCTTTTTTCTTCCCATTGGTTCTGTGTGTGTTTTTGAGGAGCAAGCTTTTCCTACTTCGTGTGGCTACTTTCCTTTTCGCAATTTTAATTTGCCTGTGGGAATATCCTCTCCCGGAACCTGGCATATAACTCTTTACCCTCCTTGTGATAAGTGGAGGGGTCAGAGCAATTGTGTTTAATCCTAACGAACTCCCCCATAGGGATGCCGTTTTTTTGCCACTGTGGGTGGTGACTATCAGCCTGCAGCAGAGTATTTGCAGCAGTGTCCTTCCTAAAGGTGCAGGTAGAGATCCTACCGTCTTTTAGGCCAATATTGAGATCTAAGAAAGAAATTTGGGATCTATCAAAGGTGTAGGTTAACCTGATGTTACGTTTGTTTATATTTAATTGGTTAATGAATTTGTGTAAGCTCTCAATGTCGCCCTTCCAAATGACGAATACATCGTCAATATATCGCAGTCACGTGTGTACGTGACTGCGATATAGTGGGGACACAAACACATCCTCCTCTTCCCACAGGCCCAGATGTAGGCATGCATAGGCCGGAAGCCCATGCAGCGCCCATAGAGGTGCCTTTTGTCTGTTGATAAAACGATAATGCGAATTGAAAGAAATTGTGGGATAATGCAAATTCCAGGAGGTCTAGAAGGAATTCGTTCTGGGGCCCCAGAAGTGGAAAAATATTTCTCCAAGAAAAAACCTCACTGCATTAATTCCAACATTGTGGGGAATTGAAGTGTAGAGCGACTCTATTCATCAATTCAATTAGCCCACGCCCCCTCATCTGCTCTTACGTCGGCAATCTTGGACAGTACGTCCTGAGTGTCCTGGACATATGATTTTAGATTACAAACCATCTCTTTTAGTAGTGAGTGCAAATACCCACCGATTCTATCTAGGGGTCCCCTGATTGCCGAGACAATAGGCCTCCCAGGGGGTTTCTGGAGAGACTTGTGCAATTTAGGAATACAGTAAAAGGTCGGGATATTATAATCGTCTACCGATAGGTATTCAGATTCCCGTTTAAGCAGAAGTCCTGCCTCCACTGCGTCATCCAATTTGCTATTATGCTCCCCAGCCACTCCTGGGAAGGGGTCACGTTCAAGTTTACGGTAGGTGTTGTGGTCCCTCAGAAGACGTTTTACTTCTGCTTCATAGTCCTCGTTGTCCATCAAGACAACGTTACCCCCCTTATCACTCTTTTTGATAATGATATTTTTGGCATTCTTTAGCTCCATAAGGGCTTTACGCTCCATTTTGGAGAGGTTGTCCTGATTGTTGATTTGGCAGGGCAATCCCTCCAGGTCTCTCTGAACTACTCAAGGAAGATGTTAAGCCAACGATTTTTGTTGAGTGGGAGCATTTTAGTTGATTTGATATTAAGATTGGCACGTCGTATTGATGTGGGACTAGTTAATTGGATACCCTCTGATTCTTCCAGCAGTGAATTGAGAATTTCCAAGGCCTGCTGGTCGTCCAGATCAGGTTGCGGGTTTGTTTTGATTTCCCGATCATCCTGCTGATACAGGGATCGAAAGAAAACCTTCCTTAAAAATAAGACCACGTCTTTATAAACCATAAATTCCTCCATGTTTGAGGTCGGGGAGAAGGACATGCCCCGTTGAAGTAGTTGGACGTGCCTCAGTTCAAGGGGAAAAGATGATAAATTGACAACCTTCTTATCCTCTATAAGTGCTGTATTAGGGATCTTAGGACTCCTATCGCCTCTTTTTCTAAAAAAAAGTCACTGTACGTTGAAGCATTCTCCACCCCTTGTTCGGGTTGGAGAGCCACCTCTTCTACTGCATGAATGTGAGCCAACCCCTTCTAGACGACCACTTCTCCCCTTTCGAATGATCAGATCAATACCTGACCATTCTCGAAGTCAAGAAGGTCACGCCTGTATTTAGACTGTTTAGTTATTTTGAGATTTTTTTGTGATTTTTCTATCTCCTTCTTTAGATTTTCATTTTGTCGGGTAAACTCATCTTCTTCTTTTAATAAATCTAGAGTCTTGGCACTCTCTTCGAATTGGGCACGTAATTCAACTAGTTGGATTTTTTCTTCCTCAACTATTAAAGCTATGACCGCTGGGCCATGGTTGATGCAGAGGTCTTCCACTTATCAGGAATCTTTCATTGTGGAGGTGTTCTGCAGGAACAATTCTATCTCTTAGACCTCTGAGAACGATTTTATGTTCAATGTAAGTTTTGAGGAAAGAAATATCCCACTTCCTATTCAGGTATTTGGTTACTAGTTTTTTGTGCTCCTTTAAGCCGTTTTTTATCTCGTCGTCTTTATTTACAAGTTGGGAGGCGTTTTTATCAAAAGCTTCTCTGATTTCTAAATCTATATCCTCCCCCAGAGTGAAAGCCATTTTAATGATGCTGTTAGTGTGTACAGGTGAGGTTATAGTTTGTCAATCTGCTATCGTGTGTGTTGGCTAGTGGAATATGCAAGAAAAGAAAAGAAGGCCATGTACATGTAATATATGCGGTCATGTTAGTCATTTGAAATGTGACAGATGCTTGGTTATCGGTACTCAACATGGACAAATGCATGTGTTTGAAGTTGTTGACCAACACATCTTTAGGAAATTTCCTTCGTTTTCCATTATCTATCTGCTTACATTAATGTTTGTCTGTTGTCTTGTGTGGTAGGCGTTGTGGTTTTTGTGGTTAAGAAATAGGGTCAGTTAACATATGAGAAGCACCCTCCAGTCTATTTTCCCAATACTCCGATTTAGTTTTCTTTTTTCTTCACTAATTAGAGACAGACGTGCGCCGATAGCATATAAAGGAGCGGCGAACGCCTCTCTCTTTCCGTCCAGACGAAGCTACGCACCTGCGTTGCGAAAAAGCGTTGACGTCACTGGGCGCCGGACGCCACTCCAACAACACCCCGCCGCAGCGGGAACCAAAAAAGTTTGAACTGAACAAACGTGAAAAAAGCGAGGGGGACTACAGCGAAAGGACATCACTTTCGATAGCAATATTTATCCGTGCACACGTAAGGCACATACCCCTTATCTACAATCAGGACCTGGTATCATATTGAGGGAAATAGAATTGGATGACACGATCGAATACACGGCGTTATTATCCTCCACACATGCTGCTTACACAGACGCATCTGAAAGATCACAGACGCTGTCAGCAGCACACTCCTGCAACTCAGACGTGGGAGGATAAATTCATCTTTGCCTATTCCAAATCTATCCAAGCCAGTGACGGGTAAGATCGTTCCATTTCTCCAATCAATACCCATACCAGGAAATCTAGGGGTTACTTATGTTTTAACCTTTCAAAGTGAAACCTTATTCACATTAAGCACATGGCACTTCATGAACTGTAATATATTGCTTCCCATTCGCATTTTCTTTCACTTTGGAACCACAGGAAAACTTTAAAGGAACTTTATTTTTCTTCCTTCCAGGTTGTTCAGCCTATACAGAACTGTCACCAGCAGTGGATCCACTGATCATTTCTAGTCCTTCTCCCTAAATGACGGAACTACATGTTCTATTGTTTCATGTATGCACTCTCATCGTACTGTGCAGCATTATTCCTGGTAATTCAGCATTCCCCTGCAGGGCCACTTCTGCTGTCTATTCTCTAGAATTTCACACAATTATTAGTACTATACACGGGTTAATTTTGACCAGAATCCTCAGCAGAAGCGACTTTCTAGGCGTCCGGATCGCATATATTTTGTCTTTCATGTCTGTCTATTGTCTGTGCCTTTCATGTGTTTTTCCTGTTGCACCTTGTATGAACTAGGTTCACTAGTGCAGTACTGGCCGGCTACTGCTAGTAGGTTTGCAAACAGAGCTTTTCAGCCATATGGTAATATCCATTGATAACTCACTATGTTTATATATTTGTAAATTTTCTAATATTTAATTAAACTTTTTTATCTATTATATTGTCCGTCACTGCCTTGGTAACCCCTCAGTTGTCCCTTGGGATCCTATCTCTTGGTCTCCCTATGGGATAACATCTCCCCTTTTTTATATGCATACCCCTCCCCCTTTTTTTACCCTCTCTATCCCTGCAATAAAGGGAATACCCTTGAATGGTTTAAAGCCAATCATAAGAGCTGTTGAACAAAGGCTCTGAAATTCCCACAAAAACTAAATTCTCCCCGTACAATAGTAGCTCTAGTTCTCCCATCTTGTCCGCCAGGCTCCTGGCATTGGTAAACATGCTTCGTAGTTTAGACCGATCACATACTGTGCTCTTTTCGGGTGTTCCGAGATTGCAAATAGGACTTGTTACTATACTTACATGGGTTTTGTGCTTTAGTCAACCTACCACTAATACTACCTCTGGAATTTTTTTCCGCGCTGACTATCTCTACCTCTGGACGCCTCCCCCCGTCACCTAGTTTAAAAGCCCGTCTAACTCCCTGCAGACCTGCACCCCCTCTTTTAGGTGCAGTCCCTCCCTTCTTTAGAACTGGTGACTGAGAAGTCGGCCCAGTTCTCTAGGAACCCAAACCCCTCCTGACTACACCAGCTCCTCAGGCCACTTGTTTACTCCTCTAATCTCCCTCTCCCTTTCTGCCTTTAAAAAAGTCCTTCTTTACACCTTTTAGGGGGCAGCACACTACCTGACATCAATATTATACACAAAAAAAAACAGAATGGAAAGAAATTATCATTTAAGTTGAGCTTCAGGAAGATATAAACTACATAAATGAATGCAACTTTACTGTATATTCATGAATAAATCATTAAATGTGTGTGTGTGTGTGTGTGTATATATATATATATATATATATATAGTTTGACTAGTGTAAATATCTCTTGTTTAATATCAGCTTCCTGACCCCTGTACAGCCAGTCAAGTGTAAGCTCTGGACTTTGGGCACTCTACATTCACCAAACGCCTGTAGTCTCATCCCCCCCAAGACCCTGTGGGACCATGCTAGTGAGGATTTGCTCAATTTATTCCCCCTGCTCGCACCCCAGAGTAACGCTTGGGCTCCGTCCCTGACATGGGTGCCGCGGCATCCCTTATTCCCTCCTACAGCCTGCAGCTTATTCTCACCGGCAATCTGACAGGCTGGGGATCACGGTGGGGGGGAGAGCAGTAAAGTAAATAGTGCTTATTCCAGCATAAGCAACATTAAAGTAATTCTAAGTATAATGGTATAAAGATAAGATATAGCTGCAGTACTGGGACTGCACACTAGGGGTTAGTAATGAACATTAACATGAGAGCTGGTATCTATAGCAGTGAACATTAACATGAGAGCTGGTATCTGTAGCAGCGAACATTAACCACTTCCAGACCTGCGCACGACGATGTAACGTCCTGTTTTTAAAGATTGATATCTCGGTAACGGCAGCAGCTGCTGCCACAACCCGAGGAATCGATCTTTAGGGTGCGCGGTCTGGAATCCGATAATGGCGGGTCTCCGCGGCGGATTCGCCGGGAGATCGCCGTTTATCGGTGGCGGGAGAGAGGGCCCCTCCCGCGCCCTCCCCGCCGCTACCGTAGCCGTCGGTAAGCGGCGGAGGCGATCGGGTGCTGTCGGCTGGTGAGCGGGGACGAGACTGAAGAAAAATCTCCTTCGCCCGTCCCCATAGCTCGGCTGGGCGAGAAGTGACGTCAAAACGTCAGTCCTTAAAGAGACAAAAAATATTTTTGGTCAATTGAAAAAATGACATTATTTTTTTTTTTTTTTTGCATTTAAGCCCAAATATGAGATCTGAGGTCTTTTTGACCCAGATCTCATATTTAAGAGGACCTGTCATGCTTTTTCTATTACAAGGGATGTTTACATTCCTTGTAATAGAAATAAAAGTGATCAAATTATTATTATTTTTTTTTTCAGTGTAAAAAGTAATAAAATAAATAAAAAATAAATAGAAAACAAAGCGCCCCGTCCCGACGAGGTCGCGCGCAGAAGCGAACGCATACGCGAGTAGCGCCCGCATATGAAAACGGTGTTCAAATCACACAAGTGAGGTATCGCCGCGATCGTTAGAGCGAGAGCAATAATTATAGCCCTAGAGCTACTCTGTAGCTCAAAAAATGCAATCTCTAGAATTTTTTAAACATCGCCTATCGAGATTTTTAAGGGTAAAAGTTTGACGCCATGCCACGAGCGGGCGCAATTTTTAAGCATGACATGTTGGGCATCATTTTACTCGGCGTAACATTATCTTTCACAATATATAAAAAAATTGGGCCAAATTTATTGTTGTCTTATTTTTTAATTCAAAAAAGTGAATTTTTTTCAAAAAAAGTGCTCTTGTAAGACCGCTGCGCAAATACGGTGTGACAAAAAGTATTGGAATGACCACTATTTTATTCTCTAGGGTGTTAGAAAAAAAAATATTTAATGTTTGGGGGTTTTAAGTAATTTTCTAGCAGAAAAAACTGTTTTAGTCTTGCAAACACCAAATCTGAAAAACACCTAATGTCTGGAAGTGGTTAACATGAGAGCTGGTATCTGTAGCAGCGAACATTAACATGAGAGCTGGTATCTGTAGCAGCGAACATTAACATGAGAGCTGGTATCTGTAGCAGCGAACATTAACATGAGAGCTGGTATCTGTAGCAGCGAACATTAACATGAGAGCTGGTATCTGTAGCAGTGAACATTAACATGAGAGCTGGTACAGGCTTCAGGGAAACTGCATAGCAATTGATAGATTAACATAGCAGTGAACATAACTTGGAAGCAAGCGACAAGTATGGAGAGCAGTGCATAGTAATAGATATCTATAGCAATGAACTTTAACATGAAAGCTATAGTAGAGACTTCAGCAGATCTCCATAGCATTTGGCAGCATAGCAGTAAACATGAACTTGGAAGCAAGAGTAGCAAGTATGGAGATCAGCATTTAGCAAATGGTTTCAATAGCAGAGTAACTTGCGGTTGCAGTAGCTGGGGCATGGATGAGCGTCCTGGGGAGCCTGGACCTCGTTGCTGTGAGCTGTAGCGAACAGAGAGTCCTGGATGGTCCCCGTTCAGGAAGCTGGAGCTTAGTATCAGTGAGTCTGGAAGCCCACAGTGACAGTGGCGTTCTGTCAGCAATAGAGGAACAACTTCCCTGTCAGTGCCTGGGAGTTAAAGTGGAGGTTTCACCCTTTAAAAAAAAAATTCTGACATCACACAGAGCCGCGCCATCCTACCGACAGAATGCCGGTGTTTTTTTTTCTCCGCACATACCTCTTTATCACGATTTTGACCTCACGGCAATCCCGCGGGAGAGGGCGTTCCCAAGCACTGCTGTGATTGACAGGCTTCCGAACGGCGCATTCTGCGCGTCACAGGTTGCCGACAGAACCCGAACTTAGGTGCGCAGGCGCCGTATAGAGCCGCACCAACGTTCGGTTTTTTTCGGCAACCTGTGACGCGCAATATGCGCCGTTAGGATCCTGTCAATCACAGGCAGTGCTTGGGAACGCCCACTCCCGCGGGATTGCCGTGAGGTCAAAATCGTGATTAAGAGGTATGTGCTGAGAAAAAAAAAAACACCGGCATTCTGTCGGTAGGATGGCGCGCTCTGTGTGATGTCAGAATTTTTTTGAGGGGAACCTCACTTTAAATAGACCGCACAGGAGGGAAGCAGGAAGTGAGAGGCTATTCAGAAAGAAGGAAGAAACGAAGAGAGTTGACTGGGAAAGAAGTAACTATAGCTGTACCCAGTGGAATCCACTGGTGTGACGTTACATATATATTCAAAATTATAACGAAAAATAAAACAAGTAAAAAAATAGTAAGACCCAGTGACTTTTTGGGGGACAACAACCTTCCCCCCAGGCCCGCCCGCATCCAGCCTCTCCACAGTGATGCCCCCCCTCGCACTCACCCCTCCACTGTGACTATCTCCCCCCGCACTCACCCCTCCACAGCTTCCTCGGGAAGAAGCCAGAGACAATAGCGAATATTCACTATTGTCACAAGTGGGAGGGTTTGGGGTGCAAATGCTTGTGCCCCCCGAAACCCACCCTTTTCAAGCCAATTAGGCTTCAGGTTCTAATCATGTGGCTTGTAAAAAAAAAAAAAAAAACTCATACAAACGTATAAGTCCAGTGCCCTGCAGGGGGGGCAACTCCAAAACAGATTGAGCATTAATAAATGATCAGTTTATTTTATCTGCTAATAATGGTTTTAATGTATTTTTAGCAAAAATATTGTTTGATAAACATTTGCGCAAATACCGCAGGGCCTAAATATCAGTAGCCACCTTATTTTTATTCAGAGGTCATAAGCTTTCAGGAAAATATATGGTTTGGGGGGTCTTTTACAAACTCTGAAAGCTGTAGCTGAAAAAGGGAAACCTCCAGATTTTTGAGATAATTTTTGGGTACGTTCGATTTTCACTAAATTTGCAAAAAAAATTCAATCTTTAATCTACAAATATTTGTTATTTATTAACTCCATACAGTTAAGCTTTTAATATTTGTTGGGATTTAGCAGGAATTTTGTAAAATTAGCTGTGTTTTTTATCTGCTAATAGTGGTTTTAGTGTATTTTTTGTGAGTACATGGTTTCAGAAAATATGCTTTCTGAAAATATATGGTTTTGGTGGTCTTTCACAAACTCTGAAAGCTGTAAAGGACAAAAGGAAAACATCCAGATTTTCAGAGATTTTTTTGGATACAATGAAACAATAAAAACAATGAAAGCTATAAGTGAAAAATAAAATAGCAATGGAAAAATTGAAAAAATGGTCTGGCCACTTGAGTGTACAAAATGGAACACAGGGCCTGGCAGCGAAGGGGTTAAACCCTCACAGTATGGTCATATCTGTTTCACTGGTTGCTTATTTATTGACCATCCTGGGACAGCTATGTGAGCTCTACAGATCTAGTACGATTTCTGTTTCTTCGTGAGACCACTAATCAGGGTGACCTTTTAATACCATTATATACAGTACATTAATAAAAAATGAAAAAACAAATAAAAATGGCGCTAATAAATAACCTCATAAATAAAAAGTGTAAGCAGCAAAACCTTCTATGAAAAAAATACACAGTACACAAACATGAAAATAAATAGGATTGTGCTAATAATCAAACAAATGTGATACATTCTGATTTAAATTAATAATAAACAGTCCACAAGCGTTATGTTCCTGGTGTCGATCTCCACCATCCACCACCTTGTGATGATCTTAAACAACAGTGCCTGGCGGGGCGTGGCCAGGCAGCTGATGTAACTGGACGCACTTTCAGCTCTCTCCGTCAAATCTCCTGACATCCATCCTTTACGTCGCCCGTCCTGCCTGGTCTTGGTGCCCGATCGCTGCGGAGCAGTGCCCTGATCACTCCGGTGCCTTCCGTTCCTAGATCCGAGGAGGTTGTTGGCGGCTAGGAAGCAAAATGCGACCCGGGCTGCAGACAGCATGGCAATCCAAGATGGCGCGCAGGCCCCCCGCACAGCCAGGGAGAAACACAGGGATGGCGCGGAGAGGCTCTTTTCCAGAGTACTGGCTGCAGATCCCGGCGCTCACCCAGAGAGACAGAGCGAGATGCCCGGTGGAACATCCGATGCGGACGATACTGTCCCTCTGGATGATGGCGGAGGCCCGGAATTCCTATGGAGCGACGTGAGTACACCTAACGGCAACCCCACTAGGCCGCAGTCTCTCCCCAGCCCTGCTTCTGATGGTGAGCCCTCACTCAGGGACATTTTTGCAGCTATTACCACATGCAACACCTCCCTAACTGCCCTGACTGCTGACATCAAGGGGGTTAAGGCTGAGATATAATTTCTGAGGCAAGATGCACAAATATTGAGGGAAAGAACCTCTGCTGCAGAAGGTAGGATAAGCTCCATAGAGGATGACATGGCCCCCATGCAAAGGGATCTCTCATACAACAACCATCTCCTTACTCAACACGCATCCCGTTTAGAGGAATTAGAGAATAGAATGAGAAGGAATAACGTGAGGCTGGTTGGTCTGCCTGAAAGAGCTGAAGGAAAGAACCCTGTAGAGTTTATTGAAAACTGGCTGGTGACTGCTTTTGGCAAAGAGGCTTTCACTCCATTATTTTCAGTTGAGAGGGCGCACAGAGTGCCCTCCCGGCCTCTGCCACCGGGGGCCCCTCCAAGACCCTTTCTGTTTAAACTGCTCCACTATAAGGCTCAAACCTGAAGCCATGGAGTTTGATAATGCAAAAATTTCCTGTTTCCCTGACTTCTCTGCTGAGCTACAAAAGCAACGTGCAAAGTTTATAGACATTAAACGTCGTCTCAGAGCTCTGGATGTAAAGTATGCTATGCTATATCCCTCCAAGCTAAGAGTGGAAGCTCTAGGCTCCGTTCATTTTTTTGACCTTCCGTCTTCGGCCGCACAATGGCTGGACAGAGAGGAACGTTCACTCCGTGATGGTCGCAGCCAACGCCGCGCTCAACAGGACGGGTAATACACTGATTTACTTATCGCTGATAGCTACCTGTTTGCTCCTATTCCAAGGCGGAGAAGCTGCTGATGCTTAGTCCACACTCCACCACTTGGGCTATTTGTTTTAGCTGTTGAGAAGTTCGAACGCTTTAGTGCACTTCCACTGCTGCCCCCATGTGGATCTGGCTTAGGCCCCACCTTGCCTACGGGCACATAAGTTTGACCATGTTGGCCTGTGGTTCTATGACTTTATTTTTCTTTCTACTATCTCTCCATCTACTGGACAACCTTGCTGTGGGAACATCTCCACCCGTTATGTTCCGATCACACCCTGAATCTGCCCCCTCTCCTGTGACTGCCTCAATTGTTTATTATATGATGTTCTTTACCTCATTCCTGCTACCACTGTCGCACTGCCCCACCCTGATACGTATCTTCTACATTGACCGAAGGTCATGTGTCCATGTTTTCCTTACCAGACTGACCTACCACCTTGCCACTCAGTACTATAGTATTGTCATTAATATGCATGTTTTACCTGTTCCTAAACTGTTCCTAAACTACAATGGCTGCACTGACTAGATTTCTGTCCTGGAATGTGAGGGGATTAAACAACCCTGTTAAGCGCCTGGCCGTGCTTCGCACGATCAGGCGAATAGCTGCTGATATTATTTGTCTGCAGGAGACTCACCTCCCCCCGACCTCACAAACAGGGCACGCAGTTTACGGTCCTGAAAACGCAAATTGATCCCGATGGACGGTATATCTTTATCTTATGTTGTATACACGGCACTAAATGTATTTTGGCTGGAATATATATTCCCCTCCCTTTTCATCTAGCATATTGAAGGTATGACAGATTTCATGGCCCGCTTTGCGGGTATACCTGTATTAGTGATCGGTGACTTTAATAATTGTCTGGATACTGCTAGGATAGAATGTCCTGCACAAGGAGGGGTGGGGGTGCGGGGAGGGGGTGGGCCTACTCCGTTTGCCCGTTTGCTATCGGAAATGGGCCTTACAGATGTCTGGAGGGTTCATAACCCAGAAGCCAGAGTTTACTCCTGCCAATCTGCCTCTATTGGGTGCCTATCCAGAATTGACCTTGGTTTGGGGAATGATTTGCTCCTACCAATGTTAGATTCTTCTCAGTACCATCCCAGACAGGTCTCGGATCACTCCCCACTGTCAATAGACGTAAGGTGTGGGGCTCGTAGGGGTAATACCCTTTGGAAGCTCAACCCCTTTTGGCTATCGCTTATTCCAGATCCAGACCCTATCCCGGAACTCCTCACAAATTTTCTTGAAAGAAACTTGAACACTGCAACATTAGATGTGGTATGGGACACAACTAAAGCCTTTCTCAGAGGCCAATTTATTTATTTATTTATTTTATAAATCTCTTTATTTAAATTTTCTTTTTTTTATCCATACAAAAAAATAAGATCATACACATATATTACATTCATATTTTACTTTACTAAAACTCTAATGACATTAACATTGACCTTATTCCCAAAACATTCATACAATATCCTTTCATCCAATGCCATTCATTCTTCTTCCTCCCTCCCCCCCCTCTCCCAATGGTGTGATTATCTCCCCAATTCTCCCCTCATCCTGACGCTGTTATAGGGTTCTCTATCCAGTTTGCCCATATTCTTCTATATTTCTCCCCATGTCCTCTATTACAATATGTCTCTCTATATAATATCAGGTTGCTATTTACTAAATTTTTCCACTGTGCTATTGATGGGGCCTCTGTTTTTTTCCAATTTAGCACTATTACTTTCCTGGCATAGAATAGTAGCAGGCCTATCTGCGTTTTCCTTTCTTTTGAAATAGCATTACCCTCTATTAGTCCCAAGAGACAGATCTCTACTTCTTGTTCCAACCTTACAGATGTCACCCTTGCTATCATTGTCAAGATCTCGCTCCAGAACGCTACTATTTTTGGACAAAGCCAGAATATATGTATGAAGTCCCCTGGCTCCACTACACACCTCCAGCAATTCTGAGAATTGCTTGGTGAAATCCTATGCAACTTGTATGGTGTATAGTGGCTTCTATGTATGATTTTATATTGTATCAGTTTATCACGGAGTGATACTAAAATCTGCAGTGGGAACCTCCATACTTCCTCCCAATTTTTCAAACCCGGGGCTTCCTTCTTCCAATTTTCCTTTAGTTTACTTATATCATAGGGTGTGATGTTATCAGGTATCCATAGAACTTTGAAATTGTCCGCTTCCACCTTTTATCATTTGTTCCACCTCAGATTCCATCAATTGCGGGGTCCCCTCTGGGAACTGAGCTATTATGGCATGGCTGAGCTGCCTATATCTAAACGCATAGCTCTCGGGAATATTCCAGATCTGTCTCATTTCCCCATATGATAGGAACTTTCCCTCCTGTATCAGCTGTGATATTTTCTTCACCCCGTATTTGGTCCATGCTCCCGGGTCCTGAACTGAATCCAAATGTGGCAATTCAGGATTCCTCCACAGAGGGGTATTTGGAGATAGAATATTTTTTTTTTCCCCTTCTCTTTCTATGGCAGCCTTCCATGCTTTAACCGTTGTTTTCATTGCTGGCGTTAAGTCCCTCCTAGTTTTAATACCTCTATATAACAATCCCTGCAGTGCCTCTACCGATTGGACCACTGTTGCTTCCAACATAGTGGCCGGATCGTAACCATCCGGGTTTAACCATTTTCCTGCTGTGACTAACTGTGCTGCTATATAGTATTTATGAAAGTCTGGAAATGCCAATCCCCCCTGTGCTTCCGGTCTCATAAGTGTACTTAATTTTATTCTAGCTGGTTTATTCGCCCATATAAATGCGGAGAGCATTCCATGTATCTGTGTAAAAAAACTTTTCGGGAGCCACTGTGGGGAGTTTCTGAAAGCATACAAAAATTTAGGCAGAACCTTCATCTTCACCAGGTTTATACGTCCCAGTAGAGACAGAGGGAGTGATGCCCAAATCTTTATCTTCCTACCAAGTTCCTGTATCTCCGGATCTAAGTTTAGTTTCCTAAAATCTTCAACCTGACTAGATATTTTAATGCCTAAATATTTAAATTCCGAGACCCATTTCAATGGCATGTTTGGGGCCGCGTTTTTTTTTTGCCCCTTGATCTATAGGAAATAATATTGACTTGCCCCAGTTTACTTTAAGCCCTGTATATGCCGAATATTCATTCAGCAATTTCAGAGCTCCTTCCAAAGATGGACCTGCATCTCTTAAAAATAGAAGCATGTCATCGGCATACAGGGCTACCCTCTCCTCCAGCCCCCCCACCCGGAGTCCCCGAATATTAGGTGTGGTCCTGAGAGCCTCTGCCACTGGCTCTATTGCAATTGCAAAGAGCGCTGGAGAAAGAGGACAGCCCTGCCTCGTGCCTCTATATAACTGAAAAAAAGGCGACAATCTTCCCCCCAATTTCACTGCGGACATTGGCCTTTCATAGATTATCTGAATCCATTTGATGAATACTAGTGGGAATCCCATCCTCCTGAGTACTTCCCAGAGAAATGGCCACTCCACCGTATCAAAGGCTTTCTCGATATCCAAAGAGGCCACTGTCCTTGAACCCTCACAGATATGATGTGTATGTATATTCGTATAGAGCCTGCGTAGGTTAATGTCTGTTGTTCTTTGTGGCATGAATCCTGTTTGATCAGAATCTATTATGCTTCTCAGCAGGGGCTGTACTCTGAGTGTCAATATTTTTGTCAATATTTTCAAATCTATATTTAATAATGCAATTGGCCTATACGATGAGCATAGCTTTGGGTCTTTTGTTTCCTTATATATTAATGTTATATGTGCCTCTCGCATAGATTCTGGCAGGGCTCCTTGCATTAACCCATTTGTGAATACTCCCGCTAGTTTAGGGGCTATTATTGCTCCATACCTTTTATAGAATTCTACCGGGATTCCATCTGGGCCCGGTGCCTTTCCTCCCGGGAATGTTCGTATGACCTCCATAATCTCTTCCGCCTCGATGGGCCGGACCAATTCTCTCCTCTCCCCATCTGACAACCACCCCAAGGCTATCCGGTCCAAAAGGTCCGTCATACCCTCCGGGCAGGAGCCGGACGGGAGAGAGGAAGTATAAAGCATGTTATAATACTCTCTAAAGGCCTCCAATATCTCTTTGGGTTCTTTCACCATCTGTCCATTTAAATCTTCAATCTCTGAGATAATTGTAGCTTGATGTTCTTGTTGCGCTAGCCTAGCCAGAAATCTGCCCCCCCTATCACCCTGTTCAAAGATATTTTGTCTATTTTTATGCATTTCCAGTCTTGTTATTTCTTCCATATGCAAATGAAGATCTCTATGTGCTGCCATCATTTCATCAAAGTTAATATTGCTGGGGTCCTGCCCATATCTTTCCCTTTGTACATCAATCTGTATTTTCAACTCTTGTTCCTTCATTTTCTGTTTTTTGTTAACTGTTGAGATATTTGATATATATTGCCCTCGTATATAGGCCTTAAACGCATCCCATACCGTCTCTACCGAGGCTGATCCTATATTATTCTCCCAGTACTCCCTCATTATTGGTATCATTTTCTCTGCTATCTCTGGGTGATCTACCCATTGCGGAGTTAGCCTCCACAGAGACGCGTTTTTAGGGAGTGGAATACGTACCGATAGAAACAAAGGAGAATGATCCGAGAGGCCACTTGGCAGATACTTGGCCTCCGCGATGTCTGCTAACATCGCGGGATCAGTAAATGCCAAGTCAATTCTAGATGCCGTCTTATAGGAGGTGGAAAAACAGGAGTATCCCCTTTCTCCTGGATTCTTCCATCGCCAAACTTCCGTTACCCCCATTTCCTGTGCCCAATTATATAATTCTGAAAAATGTTGTTTAGGGGGTTTTGGTCTGTCCAGCTCTGGTGACAAGACTGCATTGAAGTCTCCTATTAGTATCAATCTCGCTGGCATATGCCAAATGATTTTTTCCATTATCTCATTCAGTACTGCCACCGAGAATGGAGGTGGAATATACACAGCAGCTATAACATATCTCTGTTTGCCTATCTTATATACTAAGATAACATATTTTCCATTTGCATCTATATAGGCCTTCTCTATTTCTCCTGGAAAGGATTTATTCACTAGGATCGACACCCCTCTAGCATATGAAGAATACGTAGAGTGATATGTTTTCTGTATCCAGGCTTTTTTTAACGTTATTACTTTTTTCCCCATCAAATGCGTCTCCTGCAATACAATCAGTTGGGGGGAGAATTTTTTTATGTACTGGAACATTAAAGCACGTTTAAACTTTGAATTCAGTCCCCGAACATTCCAGGATAGTATCGAAAAGCAGTTATCCTTCCCAGGCATGGTATCTACAGTATGCGAGGGTTTTAAGCCTCCGTTGTTCAATATACCTTTTGGGAGGTATCACTTGGGTACCTAAATCGCACCATTGGCTTTGGGTATTTAAATCACACCATTGACTTCCCCATTCTCTCTTCATTCTTTCATTCATTCCCCCTCCCCCCACCCTACCCACCCTACCCCTCCCCACTCCCCTCTCTTTTGTCTTCCCCCATCCATTCTCGGATGGGAGTGGAGAGGAATTTCTTCTATCCCCTAATTTACTGACCATAATTCTTTCTTTAGGTCTAGTACCCTGATACATTCAAAAAAACAAAAAGAAGAAAAAAAAAACAACCACCTATCTCCCATTCACTTGTGTGGCGGGCTCCTCTACTCCTCTATATATTTCAACTACACCTCTGCGTTTTTTGTGTTATTCCATATCTTGGGACCTTTCCCCTAATAGAAAAAAAAAAAAAAAAAGGAAACCGCACACATGGCAGAGTGAACGGGGGGTGAAGGAGAGGGAACAGTTCCTGTCCACCTCCCTCCCCTCTCCCACTCACATGATTTTAGAGCACCCAGATACTCCCTATTAATTGAATTAAAACAATATTTCCATCTATGCAAATCAATATTCCTAATCTATCACTTATTCCTCATGCATTTCCCTTTTTCCCCTAGGGGAGCATTACATATACATTATGTTTTATTATCCTCCCTGTGCCCCTTTTTGCCCTTTTTTTTTCCTTCACCCCTCCCCCACCCCAAAAAAAAGAAAAAATCCCCCCCCCCCAACTCTGTGTCGTTCCCATCTACTCTCTTATACCATAAATATTATGTGTTCCTTATTTCTATTTCACCTAATTTTCACGTGGTTTTACAATTTCTCATGTCTTTTCCTTTTCCTTTCTCTCACCCCTCTAAGAAAAATAAAAACCCTCCCTCTTATTACATACCATTATATTACTTTGTTTCTATAAATGACCAATAAATATCTACGTGTTCCGTGTTTATCTTAACCTGGTTTACCGTGATATTACAATTCCTTATGTCACACAAAAAAAAAAAAAAACGCTCAAGAAAAAAGGGAGAAAAAAGATCCCTTTCCTATCCTCCCTCTATCCGAAAACATCTTGATAGGAGGGGGGGAGGAACGGTTTCTATCCCAAAATTCACGTATTCTCAAGTGACCAAGTGCTCCAGTGCTTAATTACTTATTAATTATTATTACTCCATTATACCCAAAATTCTAATTTCCAATTCATTCTTATAATTAATCATTCATTCAGGATGTGTGTTCCTTTCTTCCCTAAGGGGATATAATTAACACTAAACACTATACAATATCCTCTTATATACCCCTGGTTTATACCTTCCCCCCCCCCCCCAAACCAAGACCAAACCGAACCTAAAAAAAAAAAAAAAAAAGGAGAAAAGGTTCCAATTATCAAATTTCACATTTGTGTATGTGATTGGCCCCACATCATGTGGAGTCTGCAGAGAAAAAAAAAAAAAAAGAGAAAAATGTCCCCAAAAAAAGAAGAAAAATCTTGCAGCCAGTCTGTCTATTTAGTATCCAGCCATTCCACCGCTTGGGCTGGGGTCTCAAAAAAATGGGTGTATGTCCCATCCGTCACTCGCAGTTTACTAGGGTATAAAAGACTATATTTTAACCCCTTTTCTCTCAGTCTTCTACGGATCTCTGTATATTCTCTTCTTTGCTGCTGAATCTCTCTCGGATAATCGGGTAAGAACAGCAACTAAACGTTCTCGTACTGAATATCTGCCCTTTCTCTGGCTGTTGACAGGATTTGATCTCGGTCTCTATAATTCAGTAGGCGCACCAAGAAAGGGCGAGGAGGTGCCCCTGGTTTGGGGAGACGGAACGATGTTCTATGTGCTCGCTCTACCACAAACGTTGTGGTTGTCTCTGCCAGTTTCAATACTTCCGTTAGTAGTTTTTCCGCAAATTTGATTGGGTTTTCTCCCTCAGCTCTCTCTGGCAGGCCTAAAATGCGTACATTATTTCTCCTTAGGCGGCTCTCTGTGTCTACGGCCCTGTCCTGGAGTTCTTTTATTTGTTTTTTCAGAGTACGCCATCCTCCATTCTCCTTCTTTAATTCCTCTTCCACTTTGGAGATGCGGATCTCCATCTCTGCCGTTTTTTTTTTGTATTTTGTCAAACTCACGTTTTATTGAACATACGTCTACTGCCAGGGCATCGATTTTGTTTAACAACACTTCACAACTTGCTTTGATTGCCTCTAAAATTTCCCTCCCAGAAGGGGCACACTCCAATTCCCCTTCTCTCCCAGTTTGAGTCTCTGCTGGTATCCCTTTTGATGGGGAGCTCTTAGGGGATTGCACATGCTGTGAGGATTGTGTAGGCTGCACGGATTTTCCTGTAGCCCCTGTTACTTTTACTGTTTTTGCTGCCATTACTTGGGGGGAGGAACAGGGGTCAACACTGGCACATGTGGTTTTACTCGCGTTTTACTTGGTGCCATTTGGCCTCATAGCCGTTCATCAATGATGGTTAATTAATTTGCCGTTTTCTACAATGGATACCAACTCCCAGCTTCAAAGCTTACCCAAGATTTCAGGATTTATGGGTTATTGATTACAATTGTAGATCAGAGAGAGTCAATGCCTTATATAGCATATATATAATATATATAACAGCCTCCTCACTTCACCCTGCTTCAATTATATTGACATTTTCTCTCCTCTACACAGCTTTCTCCAAGGTGAAAAAGCTCTGTCCTTATTTCAGCATAGATTAGTATGGTATTATGCCATCCGCCTACACCTTTAGCTGTGTAGCTGTGTTCTATAGCTGGAGCGTGGAGGTAGATAGAGGGAGATAAAAACAGCAGCTGTCCTCTGTCCTTATGTTCTTTATATTTTTCCTCCCTTAATAATTTTACAAAGTGCAACTCAAAAATATTTCCAATATTCCCAGGTGGGCACGTAGCGAAGTAGGTAAATAGACAAACAGCAGGTAACAGGTTGCAGTTAGTAGATAGATAATAGATATCAAAAGCTGGAACCTACTTTCTTGCTGTCCTTTCTCTCTTCTTTTTCCCTTCCTCTCCTCTTCACAACTGTTAGAGAGATGAAATGCTCAGAAGAAAGTTCATAGGAAGTTTCAGTAGTGTCCCAGAGCTGATGTGCCGGGGATGCTGAAAATTAAATAGCAGAATGCAGAGTGCAGTGTGTCATACAACGCTGAGGGTTGCACGTCTAAAGGGGAGCAAGATGTGCCGATTTTATGGAGATGCCGTTCCTCACCGAGGGGAGACACCGGCCAGGCTATTAATCTTCCAGCTCCACTATCGCTGCTGCCAGAGAGGGGTCACAGCTTCTCCTTGCTGCCTAGCATGATCTCTGGATCCCAGGCCGCTCACAGGCTGAAAAGGGGGAAAGCCATCCACGGAATAGAGGTTAGAGGCTCATACGGGCAGCATCAGACCAGCCATAGCAGAGCCCGCCCACCAGAGGCCAATTTATTAGGGAAATCTCCAAGGTAAAAACGTCCACAAAGAAATGGGAACTGTCGGTGCTGGAGGAGGTACGATCCTCTGAAGCCAGATATATTGCTGACCCCACGGACGATAATAGGCGATCGTGGCTAGCAACACAAACCTTACTTAAAGACCTATCCATGCAGTTAGCTGAAAATAAATGTTTTTTCCTACAACAGAGTCACTTTGAAGAGGGTGAAAACACAGGACACATGTTAGCATTGCAAGCTAAATCACAACAGTCATCCTCTCACATTGCGTCGATCACGAATCGCGCGGGGATTCCTTGCTACTCCACTAATGAAGTTACAGAGGCCTTCAAACTTTTTTTTCAGGACGTCTATTCCTCCAAAGTTAACCCTACCCAGGACGAAATTCATTCGTTCCTGGACAAATACCCTATTCCATCTTTGTCCGCTTCGGATGTTACCCTGCCCCTCTGACTGAGGAGGAATTACTAGAAGCACTGGCACACTCGAAAAACGGGCGAGCTCCAGGGGCTGACGGGTTACCATCTGAGGTGTACAAAAAATATGCAACCCAACTCCTCCCTGCTCTTCTCAAGGTCTACAGGTGGTTCTAAAAAAATTAGCATATTGTGATAAAGTTCATTATTTTCTGTAATGTACTGATAAACATTAGACTTTCATAAATTGTAGATTCATTACACACAACTGAAGTAGTTCAAGCCTTTTTATTGTTTTAATATTGATGATTTTGGCATACAGCTCATGAAAACCCCAAATTCCTATCTCAAAAAATTAGCATATCATGAAAAGGTTCTCTAAACGAGCTCTTAACCTAATCATCTGAATCAACTAATTAACTCTAAACACCTGCAAAAGATTCCTGAGGCTTTTAAAAACTCCCAGCCTGGTTCATTACTCCAAACCGCAATCATGGGTAAGACTGCCGACCTGACTGCTGTCCAGAAGGCCATCATTGACACCCTCAAGCAAGAGGGTAAGACACAGAAAGAAATTTCTGAACGAATAGGCTGTTCCCAGAGTGCTGTATCAAGGCACCTCAGTGGGAAGTCTGTGGGAAGGAAAAAGTGTGGCAGAAAATGCTGCACAACGAAAAGAGGTGACCGGACCCTGAGGAAGATTGTGGAGAAGGACCGATTCCAGACCTTGGGGGACCTGCGGAAGCAGTGGACTGAGTCTGGAGTAGAAACACCAGAGCCACCGTGTACAGGCGTGTGCAGGAAATGGGCTACAGGTGCCGCATTCCCCAGGTCAAGCCACTTTTGAACCAGAAACAGCGGCAGAAGCGCCTGACCTGGGCTACAGAGAAGCAACACTGGACTGTTGCTCAGTGGTCCAAAGTACTTTTTTCGGATGAAAGCAAATTTTGCATGTCATTCGGTAATCAAGGTGCCAGAGTCTGGAGGAACGACCTGGCACCTGCTCACAGTGCCAAAACCACTGGTAAATGGTTTACTGACCATGGTATTACTGTGCTCAATTGGCCTGCCAACTCTCCTGACCTGAACCCCATAGAGAATCTGTGGGATATTGGGAAGAGAAAGTTGAGAGACGCAAGACCCAACACTCTGGGTGAGCTTAAGGCCGCTACCGAAGCATCCTGGGCCTCCATAACACCTCAGCAGTGCCACAGGCTGATTGCCTCCATGCCACGCCGCATTAAAGCAGTCATTTCTGCAAAAGGATTCCCGACCAAGTATTGAGTGCATAACTGAACATAATTATTTGAAGGTTGACTTTTTTTTTATTAAAAACACTTTTCTTTTATTAGTCGGATGAAATATGCTAATTTTTTGAGATAGGAATTTGGGGTTTTCATGAGCTATATGCCAAAATCTATCAATATTAAAACAATAAAAAGGCTTGAACTACTTCAGTTGTGTGTAATGAATCTAAAATATATGAAAGTCTAATGTTTATCAGTACATTACAGAAAATAATGAACTTTATCACAATATGCTAATTTTTGGAGAACCACCTGTATAACCAAGCACTTGAAACAGGTTTCCTTCCCCCATCCATGAATGAAGCCCTGGTAGTGGTCCTGTTAAAACCCGGAAAGGAACCCCTGTCACCGGACTCCTATAGGCCAATTTCACTTCTGACATGTGATGTCAAGCTGTTGGCCAGGGCTCTGGCTAGCAGGTTGGCTAAATGCATACAAAAGGTGATTCACAGAGATCAGTCTGGGTTTATTCCAACGAGATCAACCTCACAGAATTTGCGCAGACTCTTCCTGAACTTGCAAATCCCCCCGGATAATGTAGGGAACAGGGCGGTTCTGTCGTTGGACGCCGCCAAGGCGTTCGATAGCGTAGAATGGCCCTATCTCTGGGAAGTCCTGACTCGGTTCGGGGTGGGTTCCACATTTTTGAAATGGGTTCAGCTGCTGTATAGTTCCCCATCGGCGAGAACGCGTGTCAATGGGGAAGTATCGGAACCCTTTCGTCTCGCTAGGGGCACTCGGCAGGGGTGCCCTTTGTCGCCCCTGCTGTTTGCCCTGGCTCTTGAACCATTGGCCATACATATCAGGCATATGCAGGAAATAGTGGGGTTTCAGAGAGGGCCCAGGAAAGATGTGGTCTCCCTTTACGCTGATGACACTCGATATACTTGGGAGATACAGGCAGCTCTTTACAAAATGTTATGAACCTAATTGCTGGCTTCGGTCAGCTCTCGGGTTTCACTATCAACTGGAACAAATCGGTTCTTATGCCCTTAGATCCCCTGCCGGGTCCATTGCCTGATTGTGCAAGGGACATTGCTGTGGTGGATGAATTTCGTTATCTGGGCATACAGGTCACACCACTCCCGCTCCAATACCTAGACAAAAATCTATCTCCATTGCTACAGAAACTTTGCCTACAATGCTCAGCCTGGAAGAAATTGCCACTGTCTGTGACTGGTAGAGTCAACCTAATTAAGATGGTTTGGGCGCCTCAGCTCCTATACATCTTTCACAACTCTCCAATTTGGATCACCCATAGATGGTTTACCCGGATAGACTCTCAGTTTAGGGAATTAATCTGGGGGGGAAAATCAGCTCGTATTAGTCTACACTCACTGCAGCTTACAAAAGACCAGGGGGGCTTGGCGGTCCCACACTCTAGGTTCTATTTTATAGCCTCACAGCTCCAACATCTTGGTAATTGGGGAGTAGTAGATGGCTCTGATCCGATTAGGTCATTGATAGTCCCAGTGGATTCGGCTCTCCCGGCGCTGGTGTATCTGGAGGCTGGTCTTACCCGGTTCCCTGATACTCTTCCCACAATAGACCTATTGAACAAACTATGGAAGTATGTGAGAAACATTTTTAAACTTAAAGCGGTCTGCCAGTTCACTCCAATATGGAGGAATAAATACCTGGGAGAACTCTTTATACTGAAGGGCTTCGGCTCATGGGAGACGCTCGGGATACATTATGTCACCCAGTTGTTCTCTGGTACTGCCTTTAAAACTTTTGCGGCCATGAAAGAGGACTTTGGCTTACATAACACCCAATTCTATCAATATCTGCAGTTGAGGCACGCAGTACAGTGTGAAAGTAGACTCTGCCCAATAGTTGTGGCAGCACACCCTCTGATGAGAGACGTACTCTCCACGGAGGACAGAGCGGGCATGATTTCCCGGGTATATGCAAGGCTACTCCAATATACGCATGATGCCAGTAAACTTCCCTGTAGACGTGGGTGGGAGCGTGACCTGGGACCTATAGACGGGGAAACCTGGGAGTTGTGTCTGACATCTGCTCCCTTAGTCTCAGTCTCTGCATCTCAGAAACTGTCCCACTTATATCTCTTACACAGGGTGTACAGGACTCCAGCTAGGTTGCACAGGTGGGGCTTCAGAGACACCCCCCTGTGTCCAAAATGCACCGCACAAACTGGAGATCTGCTGCACATGATGTGGAAGTGCCCCAAACTATTCCGGTATTGGAAATTTGTTCTGGATACCATAGCTCAGGTGTTTCAGATACCAGTTATTACTGATCCAGTGGTCTGCCTCCTTGGTGCCTTGGAACTACCTGACCTGTCACCGAATGGTCATACCGCAGTGCTACGATCGCTTTATCTCGCCCGCAAAGAGATTGCTAAACTATGGATCACTCCTAGGGTACCAACTGGTACACAATGGGTGAAACAGGTTAACAGTATTTTAATACGTGAAAAACTAACATATCACCACCGGGGTGCCTTAAAGAAGTTTTATTCCATGTGGCAGCCTTGGCTAGATGTTCCGGGACTAGGTCCCTTGCAGTTGGTGAGAGACAGATTGCTGCAGGGATAGAATGTCTTTGTTCCAAAGAATGGGAATGTGATTATGCTGTGAGTGGGGAGAGAGAGTGGGGCATGTTATACCATTTATTGGAGAACCTAAAAAGACGCTGGGAATATAATGGTGATCCACAGCTTTTTTTTCTCTTCTTCTTTTCTTTTTCTTCTATTTCCTTTTCCTCACTTTCTTTTATTGTCCATCTACCCTCCTCCCTTTCATCTCTAACCCCAGTTTGTTTAACTTTCTCTTACCTCCTAAGATTACAGCCTGATGCTGCTGTACGCAGTCAGACTACGTTTCTCAGGGTAATGTTACATATGACATGCAGTACTGTAAAGTATAACATGTTGGCAGGCATGCCACTTGGGTGTGTTGGTATTAGCCGGAAAATTGATATATGCTGGTATAGGACTGTATCCTGATTTTTTCCCTGTACACTGCAAATGATATTGATCTGTCTGTGTACAATTATGTGATTGTATCCCTACTTTTATATAATAAACTTGTTTCTGATTCAAAAAAAAAAAACAGTGCCTCCACCAACAGCTAAAAAACTTGCTTACTAGCTCCTGTAGACCCCTCATTACACGGGGTAGTTTGTACTTGTGGCTTTTGCCCAGCTATGGCATTTCTCCAGATCTGGTTACTCTCCTGCACATGATCACCATTTGTAAGGATTTCTCAAAAAAAAAAAAAAAAACAGATGCTCCACATGGTTTAAAATCCTTTTATCCACTTGCTGACCAGCAGCCGTCATTATACTGTGGTAGGGCGGCTCGTTCCCGCAAATCGCCTTAGTGCACGTCGGCATCTTTAAGAGCGATAGCAGGCGTGCAGCTGCTGCATGGTGGGGACACGATGCGCATGGCTGGCGGCCGCGATGTCCACCGGCCACCCATGATCACGGGAACGAGAGCCAAAATGGGGATCTGTCAATGTAAACAGACAGATCCCTGTTCTGATGGGAGGAAAGACAGATCTGTTGTTCCTAGTGATTAGGAACAGCAATCTGTCTCCTCCAGTCAGTCCCATCCCCCCACAGTTAGAAACAACTCCCAGGGAACACATTTAACCCCTTGATCGCCCCCTAGTCTTAACCCCTTACCTGCCAGTGAAATTTACACAGTAATCAGTAATGCATTTTTATAGCACTGATCGCTGTATGAACGTCAATGGTCCCAAAAAAGTGTCTACTCTGTCCGCCGCAATGTCGCAGTCCCGCTAAATATCGCAGATCACCGCCATTACTAGTCAAAAATAAAAATAAAAATGCCATAAATCTATTCCCTATTTTGTAGACGCTAGGGGTGTTGCATATAATCGTCGAATCTGTGCAACGCGATTCGACGGTCCACGATGCGGCATTGATGCATGCAACCCCAATAATCAATGTCCATGACGTCATCCGACAAGCCCCGCCCCTCCCGGGAGATCGCTCCGAGCAGGTCTTTTAAAATACCCGTTTTGTAATAAATGCACGTTATTATCCATTAAGTGGCCACCGCTGTATGTGCTTTTTTTAAATATATGCAGATTCATACCTCATAGCTCCGTGTGTATATAACTGTACATGCGATCATGTGACTCCATGGTCCAGCCTGCCTCTCTCCTCTCACATCCCTCGTTTCAAGTCTCTTCTGACGTCAGCCCCGCCCGCCTCTCTTGTGATCTGATACTTGTTTAGCTACAGACGGTGGGCGGGGCTGAGAACGGACGTCAGGAGAGATGTGAGACTTCAGAGGAGAGAGGCAGGCTGGACCATGTAGTCACATGACGGGCATATACAGTTATATACACACGGAGACATGAGGTATGAATCTGCATATGTTTTAAAAAGCACATTACAGCAGTGGCCACTTAATGGATTATAACGGCATTTATTACCACAGGTATTTTTATCAGCAGTGTGTGACTACTCCTACACGTGCTCTGTCTGTGCCGGCATTTCTCTGGCTCTTTGCACATTCTACTATGTTAACTCCTAGCGTGCTGGAATGTGCAAAGCCCAGAGAAATGTCAGCACACAGACAGTACAGTGAAACTCACAGGGCTGTTTGTGAGTTGTGGATTCTAATCCCTCCTGACCTCCCAGCAGCCACATGCCTGAATTCCTGTACCCTGTAGTGCACTTTTTAAAAGGAAGTTCCACCCTATTTTTAGTTTATTAAAAATCAGCAGCTACAAAAAGTGTAGCTGCTGACTTTTATTAAACCGACACTCACCTGGTCCACGGTCCATCGATGCGGCCGCACGGAGCCCCCCTCCTCTCCGCCGTCAAATCTACTGTGGGCACCCGGCCATGACAGTTACAGCTTCATGGCCTAGCATGCATTGCGTTCTGCCATTGGCCAGACAATCTTCTGGGACCTGTGTTGTGTCCCAGAAGATCGCTGGCACGGAGGGGCCACCTAGGGCAAGAGGAGTCGCCTCCTAGGTGGCCGGGACAGTGGGACAGGAAGTCCGACTATAAAAAGAGGTTACGCCCCCCCCCCTCTAAAAAATTACATGCCAAATTTGGCATGTCAGGGGGCAAGGAGTGCTTAAAGCGGAAGTTCCACTGGGTGGAACTCCGCTTTAAGGGAGTGAGGTTATTTTTAATTCAAAGCAGTTCCAGTAAATGTTTTGTTTATTAAAAGTCAGCAGCTACAAAAAAAGTGTATCTTCTGACTTTTAATAAAAAGACACTCAGCTGTCCCACAATCCAGCGACGTGGCCACACGAACACTCCATGCTCTCCCCTGCCTGTCCAAAGATACCTACAAATCTTAGTACTCAGTTATATTCTGTACATTCTGAAAGAATCCAGGCCTTTCTTAAAGCAATCTACTGAGCTGGCCAGAACCATGTCTGGAAGTGTAAGTGGAAGCGCATCAGCAATCGTGATGCATCGCGGAATCAAATCAAATTGAATAGTTGACAAGATAATCGAATCGAATCGTGAGCCCAGTGAAGATGCGCACCACTAGTAGACGCTATATCTTTTTTTTTACGCAAACCAATCAATATACGCGTATAGCAATTTTTTTTTTTTACCAAAAATATGTAGAAGAATATATATCGGCCTGAACTGATGAAGACATTTAAATTGTTTTTATCTTTTTGGATGTTATTATAGCAAAAAGTAAAAGAATTTTTTTTTTTTCAAAATCGTCGCCCTTTTTTTGTTTATAGCGCAAAAATATAAAACCACAGAGGTAATCGAATACCACCAAATTTTGCAATTGTCATTTATCAGTTAAAGAGACACAGTGCCGTATCGCAAAAAAATGGCCTGGTCACTAAGGGGGAAAATCTGGTCAGTAAGTGGTTAAAATGTATTAAAATATAAAATATTGCACTTATAGCATCTTCTGATTACATGTGCCTTATGTTTAGTGTGTTGGCCAGCACACAAACCGAACCCGTCTTTCTAGGACACGTGTGGGATTGGTGACGTCAGCGCGTCGTTCCGCCCTACGCATTTTGTCATAGGTTGACGTCGTCCAGGGGCACGGGTGGCTTGCTGAGTTAGCACACTTTATACATTACACAGATAGCCAAGCCTCAATCTGAATCGCTATATTACGTACAACACTCAAATGACCAGGCCTCGATCTGAGCCTCCCAAATAAAACTCAACTTACCAACCAGCCTGCGACCAACCAAATTAACCTGTCTAACAGTATCCGTTTGTCACATACTACGGTGAACAAGAGTGAACCACAACTGCGGTTAGAAAAAGATTTCAATGCACTACTCTATGTAATGTGATTTTCAGTACTGGACCCCAGGCGTCACTATAATCATGGAATAAGAGTTTGGGGGTTCACTACATCATATCTCTCACATATAGGAATGTATTGAGCTACTAAGAGAGAAGGTATTACAACATACCTTCAACCCCTAGTGGTAAAAAGGTCTGTCACAAACTATGATGAACGTGAGTGATGCACAACTGCGATTAGGGAAAGATTTTAATACACTACTCTATGTAATGTGATTTTCAGTACTGGACCCCAGGCGTCACTCTAATCAGAAAAAAAGAGTTTGGGGGTTCACTACATCATATCTCTCACATATAGAAATGCATTGAGCTACTAAGGGAGGAGGTATTTTAACATATACAATCAGAGAAAAAGAGTTTGGGGGTTCACTACATCATATCTCTCACATATAGAAATGCATTGAGCTACTAAGGGAGAAGGTATTACAAGATATCTTTAACCCTTAGGCCTTGTACACACGGTCGGACTGTCCGATGAAAATGGTCCGCCGGGCCTGGGCCAGCGTAAGTTTGATGTTTTTAGTCTTTATCCTCGGGCGGGGCCCCGAAGACCATCGCTGTGACAGCAGCATATTCGCCACGGCTGTTGGCTCAGGCGGTTGTGGGATTGCAAGCTGGGTTGATGCTGTATGTGACAGAAGCATCTCTCCAGGAGCAAAGTTCTAGGCTGGCATGTTTGCTCAGTCTGGCTTTGTGCGTGTACCCCAGATTACACCTTTTATTCTGTACCTCATCAGACTCTGTCATGACCTGTTTCATCTGCTGGTGGCGCTGTGGTTCCCATAACTGATAGCTTCCAGCGTCCACCAGCAGGTTTCTCCCAGAAGCTAGCAGGTTTCAGGGATCGGCTCCACCTGCTCCCACTAACACACGGCGCCTCAGTGTTTTGGTGGCTCCTCCCCAGTACTCAGTTTGCCGTGTTGCTCCAAGACTGTTGCCATTCATTCTTGCTCTTTCTCCTGCCCTGCACCCAATACCCCACTGCCTTGCTCCCCCCATGTATATAGTTCGTTTTTAGGTTGCTGTTTAGACATTTTGTCATTTTGTTTAGATTTTCATGTGTTCTCATGTTTATTGCTGTTGGTGTGTGGTTATCATTCACTGTAAATAAATCTCACTTTAAAGATATATATATATATATATATATATATATATATATATATATATATATATATATATATATATATATATATATATATATATATATATATATATATATACAGTTGCAATAAAAAGTATGTGAACCCTTTTGGAATGATATGGATTTCTGCACAAATTGGTCATAAAATGTAATCTGGTCTTCATCTAAGTCACAACAATAGACAATCACAGTCTGCTTAAACTAATAACACACAACAAATTAATTGGATTTAATAACTGGTTGAACCTCCTTTGGCAGCAATAACTTCAACCAAACGTTTCCTGTAGTTGCAGATCAGACGTGCACAACGGTCAGGAGTAATTCTTGACCAATCCTCTTTACAGAACTGTTTCAGTTCAGCAATATTCTAGGGATGTATGGTGTGAATCGCTTTCTTGAGGTCATGCCACAGCATCTCAATCGGGTTGAGGTCAGGACTCTGACTGGGCCACTCCAGAAGGCGTATTTTATTCTGTTTAAGCCATTCTGTTGTTGATTTACTTCTATGCTTTGGGTCGTTGTCCTGTTGAAACACCCATCTTCTGTTGAGCATCAGCTGGTGGACAGATGGCCTTAAGTTCTCCTGCAAAATGTCTTGATAAACTTGGGAATTCATTTTTCCTTCGATAATAGCAATCCGTCCAGGCCCTGACGCAGTAAAGCAGCCCCAAACCATGATGCCCCCACCTCCAAACAACTCAACTTCATCTGTTTCATCTGTCCACAGAATATTTTACCAGTACTGCTGTGGAACATCCAGGTGCTCTTGTGCAAACTGTAAACATGCAGCAATGTTTTTTTGGACAGCAGTGGCTTCCTCTGTGGTATCCTCCCATGAAACCTGCACAGATGTCTCTGTAATCGCGTCCGAAATCAAGACTGACAAGCGGTAGTGAAATTGTGCAAGTTCAGCTAAACTCGCACAGCTTCATTCCCGGAGCCCAGTGTAAACCTGGGCTTACCCTGCTTTTAGTAACCACACTTCCTGTGCATGCAATCCATTGAAGGCTCCCCCCCTCAGTACCGTCACCCATAGTAACCTCTCAGACCTCTTCCTTTACTTCTGTTATTCTTCCCTTTAAACTCCCTAGTACTGTTACTACTTTTCTGTCAGCAGCGCACTCTGGTCAGATCCATACAATTACTTGCAGGACTCCAGAATCTAAGCCAAAAAAGAAAAAGCATTTTTATCCTGCTCATACAACTCTGCCACTATCCATACTATTCAGTTCTGAACGAAGAAATAATTATTTTTAGCACCACATCCCAATATTGTGTACAAATAATTACAGAAAAATGGGGGTTATGTTAAAATATCAACATTTATTTTACATTATTAAAATTCATCTGATAAAATGAATGCATTCAACAAACACATATATCACATTTCATGTGAAAATTGATGCTTCCGCTCGACATGTTTTGCCAAATTTTTTACACAGCTTCTTCAGGAGTGTATGCATCAATCTAAATAGAACAGTAAAAACTCCATAAGGAATAATATTCTTATTATACATGGTCAAACATTTAAACATGACAATGCATACAAAATTATTTAAATATATTATACAATAATTGAAGAAAAAACAAATAAAACTTTCCATTCGTTGTGCATCCAACTAAATATTGGAAACTTAATAGTCATTATTCAATATAATTGTTGTAACATACCTGTTACATTTTTATTATCTGTAATTTCTTTGGTAGTTGACACCCATACAGTAAATATCTGGACAACTAATTAGGCAGCCACGGGGGGACAAATGCTCCAAGCTATATAAGAAATATTCAAAATTATACCTAAAGTATACTGTAAGGGGTTTGCTCGGTAGCAGGGGTGTGTGACCCTCTGGATGGGTTCACTACACACGGAACTTATACAGAAAGGCAGTCGAAGACGGTTGAAAACAAAGATTTTTGGTTTATTCTTCTATCTTGCTGGAAACAAGTGCAAGCATCAAAACAGCATAAACAAAATCAAACATAAAATAAACCCTGGCCACTTTGGGCGTCTACCTTCCACACAGGAACCTATCTATGGAGTCTAGCACAGCCTACTGCTGGATAGACACTGCTAATCATACAGCAGAAAAACAAAAGTCTTTTTGATTTTTATCACACAGAAAAATCAATAGCACCTCACCTCTTCAGAAGTATTTCAGCTCACTGCAGTCCTTCACTCAGAAAGCCTCAGGATGCAGCAATCAGTAGTAATCCTCTGGATTACTTATAGAGGCCTTAATTGCCTCATTCAGAACAGCTGAAGTTTTTCCAACGCCCTTAAACCTTTTTGACTACTTCTGCAGCCGACACCCGATAATAATTGGTGTATTGTCTAAACAAGGCAGAAATGTATCTCCCGTCTGTGACAACACCCACAGATTTGCCTGACTTCCTGTCACATACCCCCCCCTCTTGTTTCAACCCTAGGGTTGGGACACAGGTTGCCAGGCAGGCATGCACTCGGGACAACCCATCTGCATTCCCCATTTTAGCACCGGGGCGATGCGTTACCACAAAACTTAATTCCTGGAGGGCCAGGAACCACCTATTTATTCTCCTATTGGTCTCTTTGTTTTGTGCCATCCACTTCAATGGGGCATGATCCGTCACCAGTTCAAACTGTCTACCCACGAGGTAGTACCGGAGAGAATCCAAAGCCCATTTCACTGCCAAACACTCTTTTTCAATGGTGGCATAATTCTCCTCATGGGCCTTCAACTTTCGGCTAAGGTACATAACAGGGTTTTCCTCCCCCTTGATAATCTCCTTATTCCACATTTGACGCATCTGTCTGAACCACAAAGTCCCGTGAAATATCAGGTGAATTTAAAACTGGCTGACTACATAAGGCCTGTTTTAAAGCCTGAAAAGCTGTTTCTGCTTCGGGAGTCCATTTGGTCATTACAGACTCCTTCCCTTTGGTCAAATTGGTCAGGGGAGCAGCCTGTCCGGCAAAATGGGGGATAAAGCGGCGATAATAGCCCGCGATCCCCAAAAATGCACAAACCTGTTTCTTGTTGGTGGGACGTGGCCAATCCTGAATAGCCTCAACTTTGTTTATTTGGGGCTTGATTAGACCTCTTCCAATGGTATGCCCCAGATACTTCGCCTCTTCTAGCCCAAGGGTACATTGTTTTGGATTGGCTGTAAACCCAGCTTTCCTGATGGAATCCAACACAGCCTGAACTTTTGGCAAGTGTGATTCCTAATCCTCACTGTGGATGACAACGTCATTGAGGAATGCAGCAACATAGGCTCGATGAGGCCGAAGGGTCTTATCCATGGTGCGTTGAAATGTGGCGGGAGCATTCTGTAACCCAAAAGGCATCCTCCGATATTGGAAAGATCCGTCTGGAGTTACAAATGCTGTTTTTTTCCTGGCCGACTCCGAGAGAGGAATTTGCCAATAACCCTTGGTCAGGTCTAACGTCGTCTTGTACCGGGCAGTGCCTAGGCGATCAATTAGTTCATCTATGCGGGGCATAGGATAGGTGTCAAACTTAGTGATTTTATTCAGGTGGCGAAAGTCATTACAAAACCGCCAACTTCCATCTGGTTTGGGCACTAAGACAATGGGACTGGACCAATCACTATTTGACTCTTCTATCACCCCCAGCTCAAGCATTTTTTTTACTTCCTGGCGAATTGCCTTTCGCCGGGCTTCTGGAATTCTATAAGGCTTCAACTTGACCCCTGGTGTGGTGATAATGTCATGTTCAACTTCGGAGACCCAACCTGGCAGGTCTGAAAACTTCTCCTTATTACGGAGCACAAATTCTTTAACCTCCTGTTGCTGAGTTTTGGATAGAGTCTCCGCTATCCCAACTTCAGGGACAGCCAGGTTAAATGGAGCAGAAAATCGGGTATTCTTAGCGACCAAGGACTCTCTATCCTTCCATGGTTTCAGCAAGTTCACGTGATAGAGCTGCTCAGGTTTTCGTCTTCCCGGTTGGCTAATTTTATAATTCACCACCCCCATTTTCTCCAACACTTCATAGGGACCCTGCCATTTGGCTAGGAATTTACTTTCGACCGTGGGGACCAGCACTCACACCCTATCACCAGGTGCAAAGGAACGGACCTGGGCCCCACGATTGTAAATCCTTTGTTGAGCCAATTGGGCTTGGGCTAAATGTTCTTTCACAATCGGCATCACTTGGGCAATTCTATCTTGCATTTGGGCCACATGTTCAATCACACTTCGATGAGGGGAACTCTCACTCTCCCATGTTTCCCTGGCAATGTCCAGTAGGCCCCAGGGGTGCCTCCCATACAGTAGCTCAAACGGAGAGAACCCTGTGGACGATTGGGGAACCTCTCGTATGGCAAACATTAGATAAGGGAGCAGATAATCCAAATTCTTTCTGTCTTTATCCACCACCTTCCTCAACATTTGTTTAAAGGTTTTATGAAACCTTTTCACTAACCCGTCTGTTTGAGGGTGATATAATGATGTACGTAATTGGGGTACTTTCAGGAGTTTACAAAGTTCTTTGGTCACCCTAGACATAAACGGGGTGCCCATGTCAGTTAGGACTTCCTTAGGAAGACCCACACGGCTTAAAACCTGAAACAACTCTTTGGCAATGGCTTTAGCAGAGGTGTTTCGGAGAGGAATCGCTTCTGGGTAACGGGTGGCATAGTCCATTATTACCAAGATGTGCTGGTGCCCTCTAGTGGACTTCAGTAAGGGGCTAACCAAGTACATGGCGATCCTCTCAAAAGGGACCTCGATAATGGGCAGGGGTACCAATGAACTGCGGAAATGTAGCATGGGTGCAGTAATCTGACACACTGGACAGGAAGAGCAGTACAATTCCACTTCCTTAGTGATCCCAGGCCAATAAAACCTCTGGGTGATCCTCTCCCGGGTTTTTTATGCTCCCAAATGTCCCCCAAGAATGTGCCCATGAGCCACTTCCAAAACCATCTTGCGGTACGGTTTAGGCACTAGCAGTTGCTCAATGGTGTCCTCTATCCTCTGTGACACTCGATATAACAGGTCTCTTTCAATAATGAAATAAGGGAGGGCAACCCTCTCGTCAGGGTTAACTAACTCCCCATCTATCTTCACTACATTCTCCCGGGCTCTTAGCAATGTGGGGTCCCTCAATTGCTCAGTGATAACATTTTCTCTGTGCACATCGAGGTCATCAAACCCTATCGGCCGCTGTTCCTCTTCTGAGGTAGCAGGCTCCTCCCTAGGGACTGGTGTTTCCCCTGCTAAGACTGAGAATGGAAACTCAAGAGAATCCTCACAGTTAGAGGTTTCTGGAGTAGATGGTTCAGACTCAGAAGAAGCCCCTACTGGGGAATCTGGGCAGTCCCAGAGTTCCCAGAATTTTGGGAAATCCCTTCCCACAATGGCGTCATGTGGCAGTTTGGGAACTAAACCCACCTGGTGACACAAGTTACCGAGGGAGGTTTCAAAGGAAACCGTAGTCACCGGATATTCTCAAGTGTCCCCATGTACACAAACTACAGCCATTTTCCTAGGATATAAGGTTTTTCCCACCACTAGATCACTTTTCACTAAGGTGACCAGGCTACCTGAATCCAACAATACCAGAACATTTTTACCATGTAAGCACATTCTATATAAAGGTTTCTCATTTCCCTTTACTGCAGTGCATGCGGTTGCAAAAAGGGACTGTCGTCTCTGTCAGAAAGTCACACTGCATGGGTTCATCACCCGCTGGGCAAACCGCTGCTACATGTCCCTCTTCCCGGCAACAGTAACAAATCAACCTTCTGGTCCTCTCGTGTGGGATGGGTGTTCCAGGCCGCTCTCGCCAAACATTAGCAGTAGTCCCGATAATTCCTCTAGTTGCTCCTTGGTCCCTCTCTCCACCCCCATCCCTTGATGCAGTCTTACCTATAGGTGGGGAGGGTCTGGTCTTGGGGTGAAATGTCTGTGTGTCTCTGGTGGAAGAGGACAAATTCTCTGTTGTTAGGTACATTTCGACCAGGTCTACAAGTTTTTCTGTGGTTTCCGTACCACCATGGTTCACCCATTTCTGCAGGGTGTTAGGAAGAGACCTAAGAAATTTGTCCATGACTACTCGCTCCAAAATTTTTGGTCCGGACAGAGTTTCTGGCTGCAGCCATTTCTTAGCCAAATGAATGAGGTCATACATCTGCGACCGAGGTGGCTTCCTCTGCTGATAACTCCAATTGTGGACCCGCTGAGCACTGACATCCAGGGTTACACCGAAATGTGCCAATATTTCCAATTTTAGCCGATCATAGTTTTTTGCATCTGCAAGCTCCAAATCAAAATATGCCTTTTGGGCTTCTCCAGATAATAGGGGGGCACTAGTCCAGCCCACTGTTCTTTAGGCCAACTCTCTCTTTCCGCTGCTCTCTCAAACGTGATCAGAAACATCTCAGGGTCCTCATCTGCAGTCATCTTTGGCAATAAGTGTCTTACCCGAAAAGTCGGTATGTTACTGGCCTGACTCCCAGCCTCGGTCTGCTGTCTCTGAAGCTGTGTCACGATGACCTCCATTTGCTGCTGGTGTCTCTGTTCCAAGCCTGCAATGCTCTCTTGGTGAACCTTTTGTTGAGCTGCCATGCTCTCTTGGTGAGCCTGTTGTTGAGCTGCGTGAGCCTGTTGTTGAGCTGCAAGGCTCCGCTGCAAACCTGCATTTGTCTGGTGTTGATTTGCATTTGCCTGTTGTTGATTTGCATTTGCTAACTCCAGCTGTTTCAGTATATCCTCCATTTTGGGTTTACTTTAACTGCCCGCATTCTCCACCATGTGTAAGGGGTTTGCTCGGTAGCGGGGGTGTGTGACCCTCTGGATGGGTTCACTACACACGGAACTTATACAGAAAGGCAGTCGAAGACGGTTGAAAACAAAGATTTTTGGTTTATTGTTCTATCTTGCTGGAAACAAGTGCAAGCATCAAAATGCATAAAATAAACCCTGGCCACTTTGGGGGTCTACCTTCCACACAGGAACCTATCTATGGAGTCTAGCACAGCCTACTGCTGGGTAGACACTGCTGATCATACAGCAGAAAAACAAAAGTCTTTTTGATTTTTATCACACAGAAAAATCAATAGCACCTCACCTCTTCAGAAGTATTTCAGCTCACTGCAGTCCTTCACTCAGAAAGCCTCAGGATGCAGCAATCAGTAGTAATCCTCTGGATTACTTATAGAGGCTTTAATTGCCTCATTCTGAACAGCTGAAGTTTTTCCAACGCCCTTAAACCTTTCTGGCTACTTCTGCAGCCGACACCCGATAATAATTGGTGTATTGTCTAAACAAGGCAGAAATGTATCTCCTGTCTGTGACAACACCCACAGATTTACCTGACTTCCTGTCACAATACATATAACCATACTCCATACTATTTGAACATGAATACATAGATGTTAACTTAAAAGGAATCTTGAATTCCTAATTGAACCTCGGACGCAAGCTGAGACTTGATTTACAATTTTTGTCTGGATTTTTTGTCAGGATTCATAGACCTAAACAAAAATATATTAAATATTAACAGAGATATATGCTGGTCTTCTTAGTAATCAAATTTACTTTTTGTAGATTGTACCATCAACAGCCTTGGTTGTAAAGCACCCACAGCACCACTAGCCCATCAGGACCAATATATCACTCACTGGCTGAAGTTCTGTTAAATAGCAATTATGATGCAGCACCTATCCCGTTTCAATTCTATGCATGGTAGGTCCTGCGGAATGTCCTTTGTCAGATTGACATACAGGTGGAGGTGCGGCTTCAGCTTGATTCAGGCTCTTCCTGCCATAGCTCTGACAGTGAGGCTTGGTTATCTCCACTCTTGGGCGCATTTGTGTCCGCACGCCGCTCTTGACGTTACATGTTGAGTGGCGTGGAGGGGATAAATAGTAGGGGTGCGCATCTTCACTGGTCTCACGATTCGTTTCGATTACGATTATCTGGTTAACGATTCGATTTGATTCTGCGATGCATTACGATGCATCACAATTACCGACGAGTTCTCACTTCTGCTTGGGCCACCTAGGCGGCCCTTCCTCCCTGCAATCTTCTGAGACATGTCACCGGTCCAGAAGATTGCCCGGCTATGCAGGATAGCGCAGTGAGACATGCGCACCTGGCTGTGAAGCTGTAAGCTGTCACAGCCGGATGCCCACAGTAGTATTGCCAGCACCGTGGACAGAATGAAGGGTTTGGATGGCCACATCACTGGATTGTGGGACAGATGAGTCCCTTCTGTTTGTTTTACATTTACCGACCCATCTATTCCAGCACTCCGGGCTTCTGGGAGGATAAATGTGGGTATTTCCCTGTAAATACCATTTGAGGTGCTATGAGGCTCCCTTGATGGTGAGCTCACTTGTCAAGACACAGGCTCACTAATAAATATCTGTATGAAGTATATCCATACAATGGTCTGGGTCTGATCGAATGGACAAAATGCGTGTGATTTTAGTGGGGAGTCCGGGGACTGTGAGACCTTGGGATTGAGAGAGCAAGGACCGAGCTGACAGAGGCTATGGCTAGGGGTCTGGGGCCAAGGGGCACCTCAGGGCTGAGCAGAAAATGTACTTTTTTTGTGCTCTAAGAAACACAGATAGTTGAGGAGTAGCACCATGTCTGCCTCTTCCCGCCCGCAGTCGGCAGTCTTCAACTCGCTCCGACCTCAGCAAACGAAAGGCAGGAACTGACTGGAGGGGCCAACAGAGGGAAGAAAGGCTCTAAGAGGAAGAGTGTTTGTGAGTGTTGCCAAGCAGCAGAGAGACAGCTGGGGCGTAGACACCTTCCAGGGGTCTACAGAGTGGGAAAAAAGCATTCAGAGCAGATAAGACAAGTCACTTTGTCCTGAGCCAGGTGCAAACTCCACACACTGACTTGGCTACGTGTTGAAGGACTGTCTGTCTAATTAAGCGGGTGAGAGGGGAGCAATAAATAACCTGGGGTGGGGGCAATTACCCCCCACCCTTGCCCCCCTGTAGCGACACCACTGGCTGCAAGCTACCTAAGTTGTTACGCTGTTGTTGGAGGGCTTGTTAGTGTTTCCTTTGCTGTGGTGCCCAACCTTCAGTTAGACTATTTTTTGAGGTTCCACTTTTCTCAGAGCTAATACTAATCCTGTGTCCCTCAATGAACAATACAGAAAACAGGTTATTTGTACTTAGCATAAAAACCTTTTCTTGGAATTCTTAAGGGACACAGGTTCCACCCCTCTATCTTTTAGAATCCAGTCATACTACTGCTTTTCCATGGAACTAGAGCATGTTGAAAGTGGGAGGGGTTATTTCTGGCTGACTAACAGCTTTGTCTGCCACTGTCCAATCTCTTGTATTAAATAGTATAACCCACCTGTCTCAGAATTAAAGATGCATTTTAGGAATTCAGACACTTTGTAAAAAAAGTGTAGGTACACTATGAGTTAAGTCCAAGGAGGTGCATGACATCTCCTGAATTTAGCCACATTATTTATATCTGACTGTTTTTTTTTGGCTCTGCTGGAGCATACACTGCCAGTGCCTACCCCTCCCCTCCGCTGCCCATTCAGCGAAGCCTTTGTGAATGAGTTCTGAAATATTTTTAAGGATACACAGACAGCAATAAATAAAAATTGAACATTTTGGCTAGAGATTAACTTTATTTTCTATGACCTGCTACAGCTTTGGTATTCATGCTTTTCACATAATAATATGTTTTTATGTCAATATTTTTTATAGCTAATTTGACATGGACAATGCCTAACACATCTGGTGTTCCACCAAAGCCACGTCATGGTCACATCATGGTCGCTGTAGGATCGAAGCTCTTTGTTCATGCTGGGATGGCAGGCAAAACCTTTTATGAAGATTTGTTTTGCATTGACACAGGTAAACAGATTTTCAGATTTTAATGCATTTTATTAACTACTTAAGGACCCCCCACTGTATATATACGTCCTCTTTTTAAACATGGATATCTCAGTAACAGCAGCTGCTGCCACAACTGAGATATCCATGTTTTCAGCGGGCGGCCGTGTAAACGATAACGGCGGTCTCCGCGGCGGATTCGCCGCGCGATCGCCGTTATCGGTGGCGGGAGAGGGGCCCCCCCCCTCCCGCCGCTTTTCCGCGCCCTCCGCCGCTTACCGGAGCCGTCGGTAGCGGCGGAGGAGATCCGATGCTGCCGCCTGGAGAGTGAGGACTTGAGTGAGAGCAAGATGGCCCCCACCCGTCCTCATAGCTCTGCTGGGCGGAAGTGACGTCAAAACGTCAGTCCCGCCCAGCCTCTTAAAGAGACAATTTTTTTTCTGTCATTTTTTTAAATGACAAATTTTCCTTTTTTTTTTTTTTTTTTTTTGCATTTAAGCCTAAATATGAGATCTGAGGTCTTTTTGACCCCAGATCTCATATTTAAGAGGACCTGTCATGCTTTTTTCTATTACAAGGGATGTTTACATTCCTTGTAATAGGAATAAAAGTGATAATTTTTTATTTTTTTTATATTTTAGTGTAAAAAATAATAAAATCAATAAAATTAAATAAGAAAACAAAAAAAAATTTTTTTTAAAGCGCCCCGTCCTGACGAGCTCGCGCGCAGAAGCGAACGCATACGCGAGTAGCGCCCGCATATGAAAACGGTGTTCAAATCACACAAGTGAGGTATCGCCGCGATCGTTAGAGCGAGAGCAATAATTATAGCCCTAGAGCTACTCTGTAGCTCAAAAAATGCAACTTATAGAATTTTTTAAACGTCGCCTATCTAGATTTTTAAGGGTAAAAGTTTGACGCCATGCCACGAGCGGGCGCAATTTTAAAGCGTGACATGTTGGGTATCATTTTACTCGGCGTAACATTATCTTTCACAATATATAAAAAAATTGGGCCAAATTTATTGTTGTCTTATTTTTTAATTCAAAAAAGTGAATTTTTTCCAAAAAAAGTGCGCTTGTAAGACTGCTGCGCAAATACGGTGTGACAAAAAGTATTGCGATGACCGCCATTTTATTCTCTAGGGTGTTAGAAAAAAATATATATATAATGTTTGGGGGTTTTAAGTAATTTTCTAGCAGAAAAAACTGTTTTAGTCTTGCAAACACCAAATCTGAAAAACACCTGAGGTCTTTAAGTGGTTAAAGAGGATCTATGGTCATTTAAAAAAAAAAGAAGTCAGCAGCTACAAATACTGTGATTACCATAATAACTGTAAATTATTAAAAATAAAGAGACAACAGTCCAGGGATCCAGCGCTGTCCTCACCCAGGCCGGTTCTTTATCAGTCTTCGGGTCCCTGACACCACCATCTTTAGCTGGCTGTGACTCACAGCTGGCTCCCCGCCACAAAATAACAAGGTGTGCTGCACTTTCTGAATGGTCCTGCAACCTCATTGGACATGTGATCTGTCCCAGAAGGTTGCGGACAGGGGGGGAGGGAGGGACTGGGGTGAACTTCTGCTTGCCTAGGTATTAGTGGCAGATGAGGGAGGAGGTTCAGTGGAACTTCTGATTTTAGGTGAAATTCAGCTTTAGGGTCCTGCAATGAGTATCTTTCATGTGTCTCCTGAATGCATTTATTTTATTGATTGACCACTAGTAATTTCTGCCTCTTAGTGGATTCTCTACATACAGTGAGGAAAATAAGTATTTGAACACCCTGCTATTTTGCAAGTTCTCCCACTTGGAAATCATGGAGGGGTCTGAAATTGTCATCGTAGGTGCATGTCCACTGTGAGAGACATAATCAAAAAAAAAAATTCCAGAAATCACAATTTATGATTTTTTAACTATTTATTTGTATGATACAGCTGCAAATAAGTATTTGAACACCTGTCTATCAGCTAGAATTCTGACCCTCAAAGACCTGTTAGTCTGCCTTTAAAATGTCCACCTCCACTCCATTTATTATCCTAAATTAGATGCACCTGTTTGAGGTCATTAGCTGCATAAAGACACCTGTCCACCCCATACAATCAGTAAGAATCCAACTACTAACATGGCCAAGACCAAAGAGCTGTCCAAAGACACTAGAGACAAAATTGTACACCTCCACAAGGCTGGAAAGGGCTACGGGGAAATTGCCAAGCAGCTTGGTGGAAAAAGGTCCACTGTTGGAGCAATCATTAGAAAATGGAAGAAGCTAAACATGACTGTCAATCTCCCTCGGACTGGGGCTCCATGCAAAATCTCACCTCGTGGGGTCTCAATGATCCTAAGAAAGGTGAGAAATCAGCCCAGGACTACACTGGAGGAGCTGGTCAATGACCTGAAAAGAGCTGGGACCACCGTTTCCAAGGTTACTGTTGGTAATACACTAAGACGTCATGGTTTGAAATCATGCATGGCACGGAAGGTTCCCCTGCTTAAACCAGCACATGTCAAGGCCCGTCTTTAGTTTGCCAATGACCATTTGGATGATCCAGAGGAGTCATGGGAGAAAGTCATGTGGTCAGATGAGACCAAAATAGAACTTTTTGGTCATAATTCCACTAACCGTGTTTGGAGGAAGAAGAATGATGAGTACCATCCCAAGAACACCATCCCTACTGTGAAGCATGGGGGTGGTAGCATCATGCTTTGGGGGTGTTTTTCTGCACATGGGACAGGGCGACTGCACTGTATTAAGGAGAGGATGACCGGGGCCATGTATTGCAAGATTTTGGGCAACAACCTCCTTCCCTCAGTTAGAGCTTTGAAGATGGGTCGAGGCTGGGTCTTCCAACATGACAATGACCCGAAGCACACAGCCAGGATAACCAAGGAGTGGCTCTGTAAGAAGCATATCAAGGTTCTGGCGTGGCCTAGCCAGTCTCCAGACCTAAACCCAATAGAGAATCTTTGGAGGGAGCTCAAACTCTGTGTTTCTCAGCGACAGCCCAGAAACCTGACTGATCTAGAGAAGATCTGTGTGGAGGAGTGGGCCAAAATCCCTCCTCCAGTGTGTGCAAACTTGGTGAAAAACTACAAGAAACGTTTGACCTCTGTAATTGCAAACAAAGGCTACTGTACCAAATATTAACATTGATTTTCTCAGGTGTTCAAATACTTATTTGCAGCTGTATCATACAAATAAATAGTTAAAAAAATCATACATTGTGATTTCTGGATTTTTTTTTTTGATTATGTCTCTCACAGTGGACATGCACCTACGATGACAATTTCAGACCCCTCCATGATTTCCAAGTGGGAGAACTTGCAAAATAGCAGGGTGTTCAAATACTTATTTTCCTCACTGTATATACATGCGTGTATGGAGAATTCAGTATAGGATAAAAAACTGAGCTTAGTATTTCTTTCAGCTCTGCTAGGTTCTAGAGATGCAAAGACCCTGCCTTAAAAATTGTTCGTTTTTTTGTTTGGTCTTTTGTTTTTGTTTTTTTATGCAGTCTTTATTTAGAAAGGGGTTTTTACAAAAGAAATACAGAACAACACAGACAGAATTTTAAGATATATGTACAGTAGGGATCGAAAGTTTGGGCACCCCAGGTAAAAATTTGTATTAATGTGCATAACGAAGCCAAGGAAAGATGGAAAAATCTCCAAAAGGCATCAAATTACAGATTAGACATTCTTATAATATGTCAAAAAAAGTTAGATTTTATTTCCATCATTTACACTTTCAAAACTACAGAAAACAAAAAAATGGCGTCTGCAAAAGTTTGGGCACCCTGCAGAGTTAATATCTTGTACTGCCCCCTTTGGCAAGTATCACAGCTTGTAAACGCTTTTTGTAGCCAGCCAAGAGTCTTTCAATTCTTGTTTGAGGTATCTTTGCCCATTCTTCCTTACAAAAGTCTTCCAGTTCTTTGAGATTTCTGGGCTGTCTGTCACGCACTGCCTTTTTAAGGTCTATCCATAGATTTTCAATTATGTTGAGGTCAGGAGATTGTGAAGGCCATGGCAAAACCTTCAGTTTACGCCTCTTGATGTAATCCCCCGTGGATTTTGAGGTGTGTTTAGGATCATTATCCATTTGTATAAGCCATCCTCTCTTTAACTTCAGCTTTTTCACAGATGGCATCAAGTTACCATCCAAAATTTGCTGAAATCTTATTGAATCAATTTTTCCTTCTACTCGTGAAATGTTCCCTGTGCCACTGGCTGCAATACAACCCCAAAGCGTGATTGATCCACCCCCATGCTTAACAGTTAGACAGAGGTTCTTTTCATTAAATTCTGTGCCCTTTCTTCTCCAAACGTACCTTTTCTCATTCCGGCCAAAAAGTTATATTTTAACCTCATCGGTCCACAGAACTTGTTTCCAAAATGCATCAGGCTTGTCTATATGTTCATTTGCAAAGTTCAAATGCTGATTTTTGTGGTGAGGACGTAGAAGAGGTTTTCTTCTGATGATTCTTCCATGAAGACCATATTTGTACAAGTATCTCTTTATAGTGGAATAGTGTACCACAACTCCAATGTCTGCCAGATCTTTCTGGAGGGATCGTGCAGTCAAACGTGGGTTTTGAATTGCTTTTCTCACAATCCTGCGAGCTGTTCTGTCTGATATTTTTCTTGGTCTTCCAGATCTTGCTTTAACTTCCACTGTTCCTGATGACTGCCATTTCTTAATTTCATTCCGAACAGAGGATATTGAAAAACGCTTTGCTATCTTCTTATAGCCTTCTCCAGCTTTGTGAGCGTCAACTATTTTCAGTTTCAGTTTTCTAGACAACTGCTTAGAAGAACCCATGGTGCTGATTGTTGGGGCAAGGTCAGATGAGTCTGGGCATTTAAAACCTTTGAGATTGACATCACCTGGTCTTCACAGATGATGATTGAGAACAATCCGTGACACTGGCAGGTCTCAGCTTTGCAAAGGGGGCAGTGCATGCTATAAATTCTGCAGGGTGCCCAAACTTTTGCAGACACCATTTTTTGGTTTTCTGTAATTTTGAAAGTGTAAATGATGGAAATAAAATCTAACTTTTTTGACATATTATAAGAATGTCTAATCTGTAATTTGATGCCTTTTGGAGATTCTTCCATCTTTCCTTGGCTTTGTTATGCACATTAATACATTGTTTTACCTGGGGTGCCCAAACTTTTGATCCCCACTGTATACAGCACATCAAGGTTATCACAAAAAACAACCTTGTATATAACATAGGGGATCTGTGCCATGATGGCATACTTCCCAGGCCCCCTAGTGGGATGCATAGGAACGAATGCTTGACTAGAGTTTGAATCAACCACAGGCGTGTACGTCTTTGGAAAGGACATGTTGTAACCAGAAACAACATAATCAATGTCCATAGGGCGACTCCCAATGGACAAAACCAGTATAATATAACCTAAGTATACAGTGCATCTGGAAAGTATTTGCAGTGCTTCACTTTTTCCACATTTTTGTTACAGCCTTATTCCAAAATTGATTAAATTCATTATCTTCCTCAAAATTCTACAAACAATACCCCATAACGACAATGTAAAAATCTTTGCAAATTACATGTACATAAGTATTCATAGCCTTTGCCTACGGCGCATGTGCAAGTCACGCTGCGCCGTCCTCACTGGTCCCCGTTGTGCTCTGGGAGCCGGGTGTTTCCCAGAACACAACGGGCGGGTGCGGGAAGTGACGAATTACCCGCAGAAAACCTGCAGGAGGACTTCCGGAAGTGTGTGCAAATACCTGTCTTAGACGGGTATCTGCACCCCCCTCCCCCTAAAAGGTGTCAAATGTGACACAGGAGGGGGGAGGGTTCCGATGAGTGGAAGTTCCACTTTAGGGTGGAGCTCCGCTTTAATGAATTAAAAAAAAATTAACCAGTAAAGTTAGCCCAATTTTTTTTGTATAATGTGAAAAATTTTACGCTGCGAGAATCGTAAGAGAATCGTGATCTTAATTCTAAGCAAAAAAATTGTTTTTCTCATTTTGGCCAGAATCGTGCAGCTCTACCATAACTACAAAGTTATCCTTATAGAACTTCTGGTCCTTTCCATCTACTAGATTCTTATTGTAGTCTTCCAAATGTTGTACTCATTTCTGTTCTTTCTTTTTGAACTCTATATTTTGGAGAAATTTATTACCATTGGCTCATAGAGTCTCAATCTCATTGTCTATATCTGCTAGATCTCTCTTATTATTACCCCTTAGCATCTCCATCAGTTTTGCAGAACATTGAGTCAATGCCACCCAAAAGTTTGACTTTCTCTATATTAATGTTTTAAGTTTGAGGAAATGGACATCAAGTCCTAACTCTGTTTGTGATTGCTGGGTACAAAGCTGTGTATGTCCAAACGTATGGACTAGTACAGATCTATAACACTCAAATAGTTAAAGCCTCATAATAGAACCAGTCTTCAGTTAGTAGGGGTTTGCACCCCAATTAGCAGCATACATATAAGATTATTTGACCAGTTCTAGTGAAAACAGGTCACATCCACATCCTTATTTTAAGTATAAGTTCAGGAAAATGGCAGAAGGGTACTCTCCCACGTCACGTCCTTTAACCTCTTGACCACCGCCCCATGTCAAAAAGACGTCCTCCTTTTTAAAGTTGAATATCTTGGTAACGGCAGCAGCTGCTGCCACAACCGAGATATTCATCTTTTCAGGGGGCGGTGGTGTACACGATAACGGCGGTCTCCACGGCGGATTCGCCGCGAGATCGCCGTTATCGGTGGCGGGAGAGGGGCCCCCCCCCTCCCGCCGCTCTCCCGCGCCCTCCGCCGCTTACCGGAGCCGTCGGTAGCGGCGGAGGGGATCCGATGTGTCCGGCAGCTGAGCGGGGACGGGACTGAAGGAGAAATCTCCTTCACCCGTCCTCCTAGCTCTGCTGGGCGGAAGTGACGTCAAAACGTCAGTCCCGCCCAGCCTCTTAAAGAAACATTTTTTTTTTTGTCATTTGAAAAAATGACATTTTTTTTTTTTAATTTTTTTTTTTGCATTTAAGTCTAATTATGAGATCTGAGGTCTTTTTGACCCCAGATCTCATATTTAAGAGGACCTGTCATGCTTTTTTCTATTACAAGGGATGTTTACATTCCTTGTAATAGGAATAAAAGTGATCAATTTTTTTTTTTTTTTTTTTTCAGTGTAAAAAATTATAAAACTAAATAAAAATAAATAAGAAAACCAAAAAAATTTTTTTTAAAGCGCCCCGTCCCGACGAGCTCGCGCGCAGAAGCAAACGCATACGCGAGTAGCGCCCGCATATGAAAACGGTATTCAAACCACACAAGTGAGGTATCGCCGCGATCGTTAGAGTGAGAGCAATAATTCTAGCCCTAGACCTACTCTGCAACTCAAAAAATGCAACCTGTAGAATTTTTTAAACGTCGCCTATCGAGATTTTTAAGGGTAAAAGTTTGACGCCATGACACGAGCGGGCGCAATTTTTAAGCGTGACATGTTGGGTATCATTTTACTCGGCGTAACATTATCTTTCACAATATATAAAAAAATTGGGCAAAATGTATTGTTGTCTTATTTTTTAATTCAAAAAAGTGATTTTTATCCAAAAAAAGTGCGCTTGTAAGACCGCTGCGCAAATACGGTGTGACAAAAAGTATTGCAATGACTGCCATTTTATTCCCTAGGATGTCTGCTAAAAAAAAATATATAATGTTTGGGGGTTCTGATTAATTTTCTAGCAAAAAAATTGTGATTTTCACATGAAGGAGAGAAGTGCCAGAATTTACCTGGTGGGCAAGTGGTTAAAGTCTTAAAGCATGTGACATTGTAAATCTTTCAGAGGCATTCTCCAGTGCTGGTATCTTTTGGGTGAACCTCAGGCTAAGATCACTTTAGTGGTTACATTCTTTTTGTGGGGAGGCTCTTGGGATGCTCCAAGAAACCCTTGGGATCCTTTCAGACACAATGCAAAACTCTCATTTCTCTGTTGCAGACCACTGTCTCTTTTTAAAGCGCCAGTCACAATCCGCCAAAATCAAAGAACCGTGAAAGGCATTACTCCTACCCTCCCATCTGGGACAGCACCTAACTGGCTATTTCAACCGAAGTTGCCCAAACACCCTAATGGGTCCACTTTTGCTAGTGCTTATCAATGCCCCTTTTGATATAATATTATAAATCCAACTGTGACATAAATGTAAGTATAGTGTTTTGCCTTAACGAGATGTGACGTGATCTGTAGAAGTAGTGTAATTGTAGATGGAGTTTAATTCTGGGTTATCAACAATATAGTATGCAATCAGTAATGCACATATGTTCTTTCATTAGCATTTGAAAAGGACAGGACCAGTTTCTAGGCCAGCGTTGACACCTAGATGCCAATAAAAGTTCCCATATGAGTAAACATAGATTGCCACCTTTGTGAAGCCTTCAAAGGGAGTCCCAGCCAGAGTGGCTACCAGGACCCACTGGGGGCACTCACAATGCCCCGGCCGGTCTGCAAACTTTGATTTATATCATCAGATCTGAAGAACCTATTTTATGTCTTAAAAGCTAAAATATTAGCAGCAGCGAGATGAAAATAATTCCTTTTGACCGTACACATGTTGGGCTACAGGTACATGTCAATCTGTATTTGTAGCGTGTGTAGAATCCTAAAAAAAATACACAAAACCATGATATGGCGCCTGATTGCAATCAAGCAGTGATTGGTACTGTTGCGATCGGACTGATGTGCTGGTTTCCGTAATCCTATCCATGACCCAGCAATCAGCGCCATTCTGGGCCAATTTGAATCTGGTAATTTCAGAACACAAAACATCTTGTGGGCTGAGACAGGAACACCCCCCTGGGTTGATTGGCCAAGGGCTAAAGCCTAGCCCACATCCATATTTCTTTTTTTTCTAATCAGATACTTTTTTATTGAGTTTCCAACATACAAAACACATACTTTTTTTTTCCTTTTTTAAAATACATTACAAAACATTACAGGATACATTTCACCACAGGAGATTTCACATATCTCTCAAAGCATACGTGTACGCATAGCACCTCTATATTCTTCAGCTCTATCTTAGGAGTATTATATCAAGACAACCTTATGTATACCTTTCGTATATACTTCGTTTCTTTCCTATTCCCCCTCTCCTTTTCCTTTTTTTCTTTCTTTCCTTCTCCTTCCCTCTTCTTCCTTCCCCCTCCTTCCTTCCCTATCTCCTCCCACTATCCCAAGACAAAAATATATCACCCTCCCTTCTCACCTGTTCATTCTACTCCCTCCCGCTGGCCACTACGTCTCTGTCCCCAAGAATTCTACTTTGCATCAACCGCCAGCCAGGGGCCCCATATATTCTCAAATTTCCCCAGGTTGCCCCGGTGCTTAAATGTAAGTTGTTCCCTAACGAGTGAGTCCTTTACCGCTATTATCCACTCTGTATGTGTGGGGGCCATTACAGAAAGCCATTTCCTAGCAATAAGTTTCCTGGCCAAAAATAGGGTCCTTTTCTTCGTCTAACCACCCCAACACACAAAGTTTAGGGTCCATAGGCAGTTGAAGATTCCATATACTATTAACAGTGGCCATCACCACCCCCCAATAGTGCTGAAGCTTCGGACACCTCCAAAGCATGTGCACAAGAGTCCCGTTGTCTACTAGACAGCGGGGACAAAATGGATCATCCCTTCTGCGCCATTTATACAATTTTTCAGGTGTACGGTATGTACGATGTATAATAAAGAGCTGAGTGAGCTGCTGCGTTGACGACAATGTTACCTTAAGAACATTACCTAGTATTGTATTCCATTCATCATCAGCAATATGTCCTATGTCGTCCCCCCAGCCAGCTCTACACTTCAAAGTCATTGCTGTAGAGACGTGGCCCAGGAGTGCGCTATACAGGGACAAAATTTGTCCTTTCCTAGAGGGTGCCATAGTTAACTTCATAAGCGTTACTGGTGTAGTAAGCTCCCATATAGATGTTGAGGCCTGCGCCGAGATAGCGCGTCGGAGTTGTAAGTATTGAAAAAAAAGCGTATTGGGCAAATCAAATTCTGTACGTAGGGACTGGAAATCCCTAAATACTCCTCCATCATATAATTGTGTAATATAATTTACTCCCCATCTCTCCCAGTTAATACAATTTTGTAGTTTGTTAAGCTCCGGGTAGTTGCTGTTCCTCCATATATGTGACCAACTAGTGTATCCCATGTATTGCAGATGTTGTTTAGTTTTATTCCAAATCTTATCTATCAGTATAAATGTGGGGTACTGGTCCATAGCCCCCAGTTCCCCCGCCTCTATACATTCCACCAGGTTATCTCCAGTTACCTGAGAACCCACCATATTTATAATGGGATCTAAGGGCTCCGGACATAACCATCCTGCCAAATGTTGTAGCTGTGCCGCGACAAAATAATAAAATGGTTTCGGTACTGCTAAACCTCCCAAGTCCTTCCTCTCCTGCAATGTTTCCAATTTAATTCTTGGGACCAGTTTCCTCCATATTAGTGCTCGATATATAGTGTTACATTTCTTAAACACTTGAGTCGGGATCCAAATAGGAGCATTATGGAGCACATAAAGTAACTGAGCATTCCAGATCATTTTGATCAGGTTGCAACGTCCAACAACGGATAGTGGCAGCCTGGTCCAGCTAGTTGTTTTTTCCTGACATTTTTTAAGAACAGGTTCCACATTCAGTTTAATATATTGATCTAAGTTAGGATGGACCATAATACCTAAATATTAAAATTTATCCACAACTTTGATCTGGTTGGCAATCTGCGGCAAAGGTCCCAAAAGCGGATCCAGTGGAAGAAGGGTAGACTTATCCCAATTAATTTTGAAGCAGGAGAAGGTTCCAAAGGTATGAATCAATTCCATAAGATGGGTCAGAGATGCAGACGTGTCACCCAAAAACAACAGCGCGTCGTCTGCATATAATGCCAACTTATCTTCTAGTTCACCCCGCCTAAAACCCTGTATGTCTGGATTCCCCCTTATAGCCGCCGCCAAGGGCTCTATAGCCAGGGTGAAAAGCAGGGGAGACAGGGGGCAACCCTGTCTAGTTCCCCTATATAAGTCAAAGAAGGGTGAAAGGGTGTTGTTTATTCGGATACACGCTTTTGGTGCTTTATATAAAAGTTTAATCCAAGAGATAATATCCTCCCCAATCCAAACTTCTCCAGCACTTTCCACAAATACTCCCACGCCACGCTATCAAAAGCCTTAGCGGCATCCAACGAAAGTATGGCCCTATGTCCATGATTATCAATAGGGATCTGCATATTAAGGAAAAGTCGTCGTAAGTTATTTGCCTTAGATCTGTTTGGTATGAAAGCAGACTGGTCCTGATGCACCAGTGCAGTCATCACCGCCGAGAGTCGCATGGCAATCACTTTCGTAAGGAGTTTCAAATCTGTATTTAACAGTGAAATGGGCCTATATGAATCATGTTTTTCAGGGTCCTTCCCTGATTTCAGTATTACTACCACTACGGCTTCATACATAGATCTACAGTTGTGTTCAAAATTATTCAACCCCCACTGAAATTGATTGTTTTGCCCAGTTTGACATTGATTTTGATCATTCAGTCATCCTGCTTACAATTAAATCAAAGAGGCACGTGTAGGTCAGACAAATATAACATAACATTTATAATGAAATAACCACAAATGTCTTTTCTGTGCTCACATCGTTATCAGTTTTATTCAACCCCCAAGTGACATTCAATCTTAGTACTTAGTACAACATCCTTTTACAGTTAGAACAGCTTTTAAACGTGAAGCATAGCTTGACACAAGTGTCTTGCAGCGATCTACGGGTATCTTCACCCATTCGTCATGGGCAAAAGCCTCCAGTTCAGTCACATTCTTAGGCTTGCGCACTGCAACTGCTTTCTTTAAGTCCCACCAGAGGTTCTCAATCGGATTTAAGTCTGGTGACTGCGATGGCCACTCCAAAATGTTCCAGCCTTTAATCTGCAACCATGCTCTAGTGGACTTGGAGGTATGCTTGGGATCATTGTCCTGTTGAAAGGTCCAACGTCTCCCAAGCCTCAGGTTTGTGACGGACTGCATCACATTGTCATCCAATATCTCCTGGTACTGAAGAGAATTCATGGTACCTTGCACACGCTAAAGCATTCCTGTACCTGCAGAAGCAAAACAGCCACAAAGCATGATTGAACCCCCGCCATGCTTCACAGTGGGCAAGGTGTTCTTTTCATCATAGGCCTTGTTCTTCCTCCTCCAAACATAGCGTTGATCCATGGGCCCAAACAGTTTCATCAGTCCACAGAACACAATCCCAAAACTTCTGTGGTTTGCCCACATGACTTTTGGCATACTGCAGTCGACTCTTCTTATTCTTTAGAGACAGCAAGGGGGTGCGCCTGGGAGTTCTGGCATGGAGGCCTTCATTACGCAGTGTGCGCCGTATTGTCTGAGCAGAAACTTCAGTGCCCACATCTGACAAATCTTTTCTCAGTTCCTCAGCAGTCACACGGGGACTTTTCTCCACTCTACGCTTCAGGTAGCGCACAGCAGTCGAAGTCAGCATCTTCTTTCTGCCACGACCAGGTAGCGTTTCAACAGTGCCCTTTGCCTTGAATTTGTGAATGATGCTTCCTATGGTGTCTTTTGGTATGTTTAACATCTTTGCAATCTTCTTATAGCCATTGCCCTTCCTGTGAAGAGTAATCACCTCTTCTCTTGTCTTCCTGGACCATTCTCTTGACCTCACCATGTTTGTAACCACACCAGTAAATGTCTAGAAGGAGCTGAGTATCACAGTCATTTTAAAGCTGCCTAATTAATGCTTATTAGGCTTTACTGCTGCTCCCTGACATCCACAGGTGTTTTCAATACCTGATTGAAAACACTTCAATGAACCTCTGTTCTTCAGAGTGGTAGTCTTTAAGGGGTTGAATAATTGTGTAAATGAAGAATTCACAAAATAAATATTTACTACTGTATTACAAAACCGATTGATGTCATTTTAGTTGCATATGGTTCTTTAAGAAGTCCTTGTAGGATTTCATTCTGAATACAATTCCAAATGTACACTAAATTCCCTAAAACCCTTTACAGCATTGGGGGGTTGAATAATTTTGAACACAACTGTAGTAGCAGGAAGTTTACAGACAGTCAATTTTAACAGTTGATCTGAGGCGTGGGAAGGTAGCACTTACTGAGCACTCACGGTGCTACTCAGAGTATTCCCCTTTATCTGCAGTCCATTAATATCAGTATATATAGCAATGTAGTGGCGTAAATACTTTCAGCAAGGGAGAAAAATGGGAAAAAAAAAAAAAAATAGGAAAAAATGTAACCTTCCGGTAGCCAATGATAATTTACCAATAGTCTCCCAGTTTTTCCAGCCTTACTAAGCGTACAATTTTTTTCCCCCAATAGCCCACCTGATGATTTGAAAAATAGTCCAATGTTTCCTAAGAGGGAATAAGGTAGTCTAAATTTTCCAGCCACCTGCTCAATAATGATTTAGGAGCTATTCCGGCTATTCCAGCCCTTTCTGCACGGATTTTGGTGTTTTTCCAGGGAAAAAGCAGCTCCCTCTCTCCCAGCTCCCTATACTGTAAGAGGAAAGTATATCCATATTTCAATAAATGGTGTAGCCTGAGATATGGACGTGGTTCTTCCAAGAAGCCAGTTCCAAACTGGGCTTCTACTAACTGATAGACTTTGGTAAAGTTTTATTTCTGTTTTTATCCCTTTTTATTTTCATAGCAAATTGCCAATTGTGTGTCTTTCTGTATTTTTTGTATCTTTTTTGGTAACTCCTTTTTCTTTGTATGCGTTGCCCACTTTCAGCATATTAAATGATAAAATTAATAAGTGACTTCTGTGTACTAAGCTAGGACTCATATCTCTGGAGCGTTTATTGTATTTTAGGCCCGGATTCACAAAGCACTTGCGCCGACGTATCTTGAGATACGCCGCGTAAGGGCAAATATGCGCCATTGTATCTGTGCGCCGGACCCACAAGCTGAGATACGCCTGAAAATAGGCTTCATCTCACCGACGTAACTTGCCTACGCCGTCGTATCGTGGGCGCATATTTACGCTGGACGCATCTGGCGCTCCCATTGATTTTTTTATTCAAATATGCAAATGAGGGAGATACGCCGATTCACGAACGTACATGCGCCCAACGCAGTGCGCGAAAAGTTCTACGTCCGGCGTAAAGTTATGCCCCATATAGGAGGTGTAACACAGCAGCATCCATGCAAAGGGCTGCACTAGGGAACACAAGCCATCGTATTTTACGTCGTTTACGTTGGACGTGAATATGGCTGGGCGTAGGTTACGTTCACGTCGTAGGCAGTGATCGGACGTATCTTAGGGAGTAGTTCCGACGTGATTCTGAGCATGCGCACTGGGATGCGTCCACGGGACGGCGCATTTTCGTTATTCGTATATGTCTGGCGCTCGGCCCATCATTTCCATGGGGTCACGCCTCATTTGCATGGCTCACGCCCACATCCACTTACGCCTAAGAAACCCAGCGCAGATTTGGGAGCAAGTGTTTTGTGAATTCTGTGCTTGCCTCTCTGCACTGTGTCGGCGTAGCGTAAAGAAGATACGCTACGGCGGCATAAATGTGCGCCGCTGTCTGTGAATCCGGGCCTTAGTGTCTAAGTGCTCAGTCTAAGTTATGTGCCAATCGGTATGCAACTGCCCTGTGTGTTGGCAGATTGCATGCAGATTGTAAGCTAACAGATCTGCCAGACGGAGATCCGTGTGTGTGGTTAAGAAGACCAGTCTGCGGACAAACTGTTGGGTGGTGGCAGGCTATTGTTTATTGTGTGTCTGGTGTGGGGACAGTGGGAAGAGTGATAAACACTGGGGTTCAAGCTTGCAGGATAGCTGGAGGAATCCTAGAAGTGTGTAGTAATTGCTAGACTGCGCCCCAATCCTTAGATTGTATGAAAGATTTGTATCTGCCTGTGTGTGGTCAGCTAGCTGGATTGGAGTGGAGTCTCCCTCTAGTGGTGGCCAAAGGTAGTGCGGGCTGTGAAAGTTCCCCCTTAGGCCCCATACACACGAGAGAATTTATCCGTGAATACGGTCCAGCGGACCGTTTCCGCGTATAAATCCTCTCGAGGATTTCGGCGGATTTTCATGCGATGGAGTGTACACACCATCGCATTGAAATCCGCGCCGAAATCCTCTGGCGATGACGTGTCGCGCCGTCGCCGCGATTATGACGCGGCGACGTGCGCGACGCTGTCATATAAGGAATTCCACGCATGCGTCGAATCATTACGACGCATGCGGGGGATCCCTTCGGACGGATGGATCCGGTGAGTCAATACAGACCAGCGAATCCATCCGTTGGGATGGATTCCAGCAGATGGATTTGCTTGGCATGTCAGCAAATATTCGATCTGCTGGAATCCATCCCAGGGGAGAAATATCCGCGGAAACAGATCCGCTGGCGTGTACACACCATAGGATCTATCCGCTGAAACCCATCTGCTGGGATTTTTCAGCGGATGGATTCTATGGTGTGTACGGGGCCTATTCCCTAAGGGCCAGATTCACAAATGAGATACGACGGCGTATCTCCTGATACGCCGTCGTATCTCTGTTTCTATCTATGCGACTGATTCATAGAATCAGTTACGCATAGATAGCCATAAGATCCGACAGGTGTAATTGTTTTACACTGTCGGATCTTAAGATGCAATACCGCGGCCACCGCTGGGGGGAGTTTGCGTCGTAAACCAGCGTTGGGTATGCAAATTAGGATTTACGGCGATCCCCGCCGGTTTTTCGCGTTCGCTACGCCGCCGCTAGTCTAGTTTCTCGTCGCAAAGTTAGTCGTTTTTTTGGGTGCCTTAACTTTACACAGCAATCGTATTGCTGTGTAAAGTATGGCCGTCGTTCCCACGTCGAAATTTAAAAAATAACGTCGTTTGCGTAAGCCGTCCAGGAATACGGAATTACGATACGCGCGTCGCCGTTCAAAAAAATAACGTCACTTCACGCAAAGCACAGCGGGAGTTCGGAAACGGAGCATGCGCGGTAGGTCCGGCGCAGGAGCGCGCCTAATTTAAATGTCACACGCCCATTTGAATTGGCCCGCCTTGAGCCGGAGGCCGCCGGCGTAGGTTTTCATCGCAAGTGCTTGGTGAATCAGGCACTTGCGAAGAAAAATTGCAGCGGTGTAACGTATCTACGATACGTTACGCTGCCGCTGCCCTACGTGAATCTGGCCCTTAGTTCCTCATATAGCCCCGTCACGAAACGTATGTCACGGTTAGCTAGTCGCTGTTGGCGGGCGGAATCGTGACACCAACTACTTCTTGCAAAAGTTCTAATGAAGCAGATTCAGGAATACCCTCACATTTCTGCAAGAATTAGCAAAATACTCTGTAAGGTAATAGATTTAATGATGGATTTATGCTCAAAAGAGTAGAACAGTAAGCTGTAAAGATTTTGTAACTTTTACATTATTAATTTGAATGATTTGGCGATTTCAGATATTAAGAAATGTGGATATTAAACTAGTCCATACATAGGTTTGTATATCAGAAATATTATTATATTATATATGTACATACTTACAGCATGTTTTTTGCAAATGTCTATTGTATCTTATGCTGAACCTTTGGTTGTTTAGGGAAGAAGTGTGTCTGGTAATGAACTGTGAAGTGGAAGAGCTGACTAAACTATAGGTAAATAGTTGTTTTATGTTCTTCTTCAGATACAATGAAGTGGAAAGAACTGAAGGTAAAGGGAGATGTGCCTCCTGCCTGTGCTGCCCACTCTGCACTATCCTGGGAAAAACGTATTTATATCTTTGGTGGAATGACTGAAACTGGGGCTGTAAGTACAATGCATCGATATGACACAGGTATGTCTTTTTTAGATATTTTTTTTTTTAACCTAATTCAATGAGGTGTAATTATTGGTATATTAAATAATGTTTAATTGTCAACAACTATACTGTATGTTTCTGGTTGCCTTATGGGTCTCTTCAGTGCACAAAAAATAACTACAAAGCAGTGCTATAAAATCAAGTAAAAAAAGTAATCTGCAATATGTTTTCTTATTTTTTTTATGCAAATCCTAACACTACATTATAAAGTTGCTTGTTTTTGGATCTTGCCGGAAAAAGCAAGAACAAAACCCTGTGTTTTAAATTGTTAAAATTGCTTTGTAAATGAATTGATGGAGATTATGTTGATCTGTTGACTTATTTAACCACTTGCCCACCGCCTAACTGGGAAAATATGTCATTAATTTGATGTTAAATACTGGGGTTATTCCTGCAGCTAGATGCCATAGCCCCACAGTATTTACTTTTCCCTTGTAGAAAAAAATGGTCCCTGTGGAAACGCGGAGGGAGAGGTGCCCAGTGGTTCCCAGACTTATGTTATCGATCGTTGAATCCGGGAACCATTCGGTGCCATAGATAAAAACGATTGCAAGATGACCACCACTAATCTCTATACCCATGGAGGACCGGAGTGACGCCATGACGTCACTTCTGGTTCTCGGGCCGTGTAAACATGTCTTCCTCTTTTCGTCCATGGACGGACACAGCCTTTACAAGTCTTGACATATGGGTTATGTTCCTGTTCATAGGAAAGGACTAGGCAGAACATGTTAGATATTTAAATACATGTTACTTGAACAGCCCGCCCAGGGGGCTGTCCCTCCAGACATATCCATGTTTACCATGCTGGGGTCTGCGTTGCGGCCTATTTTGGCTGAAATGTTCGTGTCTCAGACTCTCACTGAATGGGCAAAGATTTTGCACCAGACTGTGGAGGAGCATCAGCTCCCTCAAGAGTGTGTAAGACTGGCCGACCAGTTGGTACAGGGCCTTGTATATGTCTGTGATGCCACTCTGAGGGAGGCCCCCTTGATCTCCAGAGCCTCTGTATCTGCAGTGGTATTGTGCCGCCTGATTTGGCTGAAATGCTGGTCCGCTGACCAAGCATCCAAAAAAGCTTTGGCAGATTTACCCTTCAAGGGTAGGAGACTTTTTGGTACCTCGCTGGACAACATTATTAAAGATGTCACTGGAGGTAAGAGCACTCTCCTCCCTCAGTCCACCAAGGGGAAGGAGCCGTGCCATAAGCCGAGCCCTTCCTTTCCCACGCAGAAGCGGTATTTTCGTCAGTCAGGGCCTGCGGGTATACCCTCCCAGACTGACAAAGGCTCGGCTGGGGGATAGAAGCATCCCTGGGTGCGTAAGCCGAACAAGCTGGCAAACAAACCTGCCACCACATGAAGTCCCCCCCCCCCGACTCATGGGTGGGGAGACGGCTTTGCAGGTTCACGGCTCGGTGGACCTCCCTGCTCTCTGACCAATGGGTCTGCGAGGTGGTCACTTCGGGGTACAAGATCGAGTTTCTTTCTTGTCCGCCAAACAGATTCTTTCCCTCAAATCTTCCTCTCTTTCCGGCTCGTCGGTCTGCCTTAATGTGAGCAGTACAAAACTTGCTACAGGTGCGCTGTAATTTTACCTGTGCCACTGGAGGAAAGGTTTCAGGGAATCTGTTCAAATCTGTTTGTAGTCCCAAAGAAGGACGGAGTCCGTCCACTCTTGGACCTCAAGGCTCTCAATGCCTTTGTAAGGGTGCGAAAGTTCAGGATGGAATCGATTCGTTCGGTGGTTGCTGCGCTCCATCCGGGGTACTTTCTGGCGTCCATGGACATCAAGGACGCATACTTGTATGTCCCCATCTGCGCCAGGCATTAGAGGTTTCTGTATAAAGAAAAAGTGTTACTGTGCTGATCTAATTTGTCCAAAGAATTTAATCTCCGGAGATATTATGTAAACTGTGAACTAATTTAGTGCACAAACAACCTTATATAAAATATTATATCAGGTACAACAACATGCCTAATATACTATATGGATAAACGTATGTGAATCAATCAATCTTATAAAAAATATATATATAAGTGAAAATATATATATGTATATATTGCATAAATAATGCGGTGAACACAATACTTAAAATATAACAAAAAATGAATTGTCGGCATGAACATCAATACACCATAATATTCCTGTGAATAAAAAGATGGCCGCTAGTGATGCTCTCAACAGTCAAAAACAAAACCAAAAAAATAAAACCAAAAGCAAAGCTGAAAAAAAAAACAGTGTCCCAAATATAAAATGCGCCAGCTGCACTGAAAAGTCCAACACTGAAACGGCAGACAATATTGCTATTGCACAATAAATTCCAATGGGGTAAAGGGGTTCAATGCTGGTAATGCTGGTTACATATAAAAAGGTGCAATTGTTTCTTCCACCCGACAAAGATGTGCCACCATCACCAATGGTTAAACTCAACACTCACCAGACCCCGGATAATAAAAGGCCCCAAACTGGTGTCTTTCTTTGTCCGTCACTGGGTGTTTCCTCCTTCTCTCTCCTACAAGATGTCCTTATTTCCTCAAAAACAAGGGGCTCATCATAGTGTAGTATGTAAAAAACGTGTTTATTAAAATAATAAAAACAGTGCACTTACAAGAAAAAGTGCACTGAGTATCTCTGGCAGTGTCAAACATTATAGCCGCTGACCAGCATTCATGTTGTGTCTCGGAAGGTGTGCATACCCCACTCCTGTCCTCATGTATTGCTACAAGCGGTCCTGTCGCGTTGGTGTGCTTCCCCCTCCGTGTGCGTCCAAACAGCCTCTGCGCGTTTCGCAATAATTGCGTCATCAGGAAAGCACTTTCTGCGCTTTGCGATCGGCGAAGACCACTTTCAGTTTGTGGCTCTTCCTTTTGGCCTAGCATCAGCACCAAGAGTTTTCACCAAGTTGCTCGCCCCGATTCTGGCTCTGTTGAGACAGCGAGGCATTGCTGTTGTGGGCTACTTAGACAATCTTCTTCTGAGAGCTGCTTCTGGCTCAGAATTAGAGGAGGACGTGTCTATAGCCAGTCAGACCCTCCGGGAATTTGTTTGGGTGCTGAACATTCAGAAGTCGGTGTTAGTACCGACTCAGCGTTTGGAGTACCTAGGGTTGACCCTTGACTCCTTGGAGGCGAAGGTCTTCCTTCCTTTAGAGAAAATACAGATACTCCAGTCGGCGGTGAAATTGTTAGCATCCCGCAAATGGTCGTCTCTCCGTTTTTGCATGTGAGTTCTGGACCTCATGGTGGCCTCCTTCGAGGCAGTACGGTATGCCCAATTCCACACTCGAGTCTTGCAGAAGGAGATCCTGTCCAAATGGAACAAATCTCCGTTGTCTCTGGATCGTCAGATTCAGGTAAGTCACCTGGTCAGGGCCTCTCTGAGTTGGTGGCTGAGATCCCCGGCTCTTCAGTCCGGGAAGTCGTTCCTCCCCTTCTACTGGACTGTGATCACGACAGACGCCAGCCAGACCGGCTGAGGGGGAGTTTGGGGGGTTCAGTCGGCTCAGATCCACTGGACCCCGGAAGAATCCCTACTGCCAATCAACGTCCTGGAACTTCGTGTGATCAGGGTGTGTCTCCTCGAGGGGTCGCAGGGGCTTCAAGGGTGTCCTGTCAGGATATAGTCGGACAACGCTACAGCGGTGGCTTATGTCAACCATCAGGGGGGAACAAGGAGCTCGGCTGCGGCGTTGGAGGTCGCTCACATCCTAAGGTGAGCAGAAAGAAGTGTGCCGGCTCTATCAGCCATTTACATTCCGTGTGTAGAAAACTGGCAGGCGGACTACTTAAGTCGCCAGATGCTGGACCAAGGGGAATGGTCATTTCATCCGGAGGTGTTTCAACTCCTTTGCCAGAGATGGGGCACACCAGACGTGGATCTCCTGGCTTCTCAACTCAATCGCAAGGTGTTAAGGTCAGACGCGTTGGTGGCCCCGTGGGGTCAGTATCGGCTAATTTATGCCTTTCCCCCACTGAAGTTGCTTCCTTGTCTGCTCCTTGTCCTTGTCTGCTCAGAGGGAAGACCGAGGGGATCCCAGTGATTCTAATCGCTCCAGATTGGCCCCGGCGTCTCTGGTACGCCGACCTCGTGCGCCTGGTGGCGGATGCACCCTGGCGGCTGCCAATGCGGGAGGATCTTCTATCTCAAGGTCCCATACTTCATCCTGCTTTACAGTCGCTGGCTTTAACGGCATGGCTATTGAAAGCCAGGTGCTAATGGACCGAGGTCTGTCGCATTCGGTCATTTCAACCATGCTGAGGGCACGGAAGTCATCTTCCCGGAAGATCTACCATCGCACTTGGAAGGCCTACATCTCTATGTGCAAAGACATGGAGTGGCGTCCACGAACATCTTTGCTGTTTTTACAGCGTGAAGTGGATCATAAACTTGCCTTAAGCACCATTAACCACTTCCCGCCCGGTCAATGTTCAATTGACCTCCGGGAAGTGGTTGTGAAATCCTGACTGGACGTCTATTGACGTCCTGCAGGATTTCAAGCCGGCGCGCGCCCGTGGGGGCGCGCAGCACGGCGATCGGTAGTGCAGGGTGTCAGTCTAACACCCTGCATCTCAAATCTCAGTAAAGAGCCTCCGGCGGAGGCTCTTTACCACATGATCAGCCGTGTCCAATCACGGCTGATCACAATGTAAACAGGAAGACCTGTTGATCGGCTCTTCCTCACTCGAGTCTGATAGACGCAAGTAGAGGAGAGCCGATCGGCGGCTCTCCTGACAGGGGGGTTCACGCTGATTGTTTATCAGTGCAGCCTCCCCTCGGTTGCCCACACTAGACCAAAGGAAAGCCGCCAGGACCACCAGGGATTGGAGGAAACATGTGGATGGCCAGGTACATCCCCCATGGCCATCCACACGTAAAAAATATGCACAATAGATGCCAATCAGTGCCCACAAATGGGCACTGACTGGCAACATGGGCACTAATTGGAAAAAAATGTAAATAAACAAGTGCCACCCCTCAGTATCCATCAGTGCCACCCCTCAGTGTCCATCAGTGCCACCCCTCAGTGCCCATCCATGCCCAGTGCCTATGCCCACCTATCAGTGCCACCCTTATGTACCCATCAGTGCCACCCATATGTGCCAATCAGTGCCACCCATATGTGCCCATCAGTGCCACCTATGAGTGCCCATCAGTGCCGCCTATGAGTGCCCATCAGTGCTGCATACCAGCTCCGCTTATCAGTGTCCATCAGTGCGGCCTATCAGTGCCTCCTCATCAGTGCCACCTCATCGGTGACCAGAATTAAAAAGAAAACATACTTCTTTACAAAAAACATTACAGAAAAAAATAAAAACTTTTTTTTTTTTCAAAATTTTCGGTCTTTTTTAAGTTGTGCAAAAAATAAAAATCGCAGAGGTGATCAAATACCACCAAAAGAAAGCTCTATTTGTGGGAACAAAATTATAAAAAAAATTGTTTGGGTACAGCGTAGCATGACCGCGCAATTGTCATTCAAAGTGCGACAGCGCAGAAAGCTGAAAATTGGCTTGGGCAGGAAGCTGCGTAAGTGCCTGGTATGGAAGTGCCTGGTATAGATTTCAGCCTTGACTGTTTGTAGGGGGTTCTCATATTAATACCACAGGCAGTGGCTGATCAGCAAGTATTCTCACTTGGTGTACTGTGTCCTCTGCACAGTGTGCACCTAAAGCCACGTGAATACAATTGCTGTTGTTGTCATATTAATACCACAGGCAGTGGCTGATCAGCAAGTATTTTCACTTGGTGTACTGTGTCCTCTGCACAGTGTGCACCTAAAGCTATGTCAATACATTTGCTGGTGTTCTCATATTAATACCACAGGCAGTGGCTGATCAGCAAGTATTTTCACTTGGTTTACTGTGTCCTCTGCACAGTGTGCACCTAAAGCTACGTCAATACATTTGCTGGTGTTCTCATATTAATACCACAGGCAGTGGCTGATCAGCAAGTATTTTCACTTGGTGTACTGTGTCCTCTGCACAGTGTGCACCTAAAGCCACGTGAATACAATTTCTGTTGTTGTCATATTAATACCACAGCCAGTGACTGATCAGCAAGTATTGTCAGTATTTGTGCAGCTACATCTCGCCATTAGTATGTCTGGAAGGACAACAAGGAGAGGCAGAGAGTCACAAGTTGATAAAAGAGGGCAAGAAGGCTCTGCGTCTAGAGGCAACACTGCTGCTGGTCATGGACACGGTGCATCCTCATCAGCACGTGGCCGTGGGACACGCTCGTCCTTTTTTTCAGCAGGTGGCCGTGTTGAGCCGCAACATGCCGAACACTTGGTAGAGTGGATGACCAAGCCATCCTCATCCTCTCTCACCAAGGCTCAGGGTACTTTGTCTGGCAAAGCAGCTGCCAACGCGGCCTCTTCCCTCTGCTCAATGGCATCAGTCACTCCTTCCCTAGCCCCACCATGTCCTCCTGAGTAGTCCCCCAAACTCTTTGACCACAGTGTTGGGTACATGCTGCAGGAGGATGTGCATCGTTTTGAAGGTTTCGATGATGGTACACAGCTAGAGGAAGGCAGTAACGTGAGCCCAGAGAGAGGGGGTGCCCAAGAAGGACAGTAATCTGGCAGTCATGTTCCCCCAGCTGCAGCATACTGCCAGGTTTTCTACAGTGATGAGGAAGAAGGGGATGATGAGGTCACTGACTCCACGTGGGTGCCTGATAGGAGAGAGGAGGAGGAAGTGGAGACACATCTCCAAATGGGCAGGATGCCCTCCAGGGGCCAGCGTAAGGTCAGCACACCGACTGCATCACAACGCAGAGCTCCGCATGTGCAGGGCGCTGCTTTCTCTCTGCGTTATTCCAAAAGTTCTTTGGTGTGGGCCTTTTTTGAGACGAGTGCATCAGATCGCACCGCTGCTATTTGCAACATTTGTCGCAAGCGTATCTCGCGTGGCCAAAACATCACCCGCTTGGGCACCACATGCTTGACCAGACATATGTCGACCTGCGCTGCAGTTCGTTGGCAAGCGTACCTCAAAGACCCACACCAAAGAACAAAGCAGCCCTTATTGGCTTGAACTGATCGGGAAATCACAAGAACTGTTGCACAGTCTGAGGGAATATATTCAAATTAATGTGGGCACGGCAGAGGCTGAGGTGGTCTGGGACTCCTTGAAGGCATATCTAAGGGGCCTGTTAATACAAAAGGTGGCAAGATTACAAAGGGAATCTAGAAAATGGGAAGAAGTGACCAGGAACGAAGCGATGCTACCAGAGCAGCGTTATATAGAAGATCCCTCCCCAAGTAGACAAGGTGAATGGCTTGAAAAACAACAGGTTTATAAAATGGAAATTAGGAGAAAGGCTGAGAACCGCCAAATTTTTCAAAAACAACTTCAATTTGGCGAACGGGAGAAGGTAGGGCGTGTGTTGTCGCTCCTGGTACGGACTAACACCCCTTCTTCTAATATTGGGGCTATTAGGGGTCCCACAGGCGAAATTATAACAGAAGGTAGGGGGATAAGATATACGTTCCACAATTTCTATAAATCCCTATACAAATCAAGGGGCGAGAATGAAAATATGGAGGCCTTTTTTCAGGGATTATCGTTTCCAAATTTACTAGACAGCGAGAAAAAAAAACTGGAATCCCCGATCACGCTGGAAGAAATGGCGCTGTAGCAGAAATGGCTAACCATAAATCACCAGGCCCCGACGGGCTTCCAATAGAAATTTTCAAGCAATATGGGGACATACTGTTACCAGAGCTACTACACACTCTGAATCACGCTTTTTCCAAAGGGCATCTCCCTCCCTCCATGATGGAGGCAACAATCATTATAATCTACATAGAGGGAAAAGATCAACTCGATCCCTCTTCATATCGTCCAATATCATTACTTTGCACGGACGTAAAAATCCTTGCAAAGGTACTTGCAACACGACTAAAAGGGTGCATCGAGAGCCTTATTCACCCCGAGCAGTCAGGATTTATTCCTAACAGGTCAACAAGCCTGAACATAAGAAGGTTTTTTTTAAATATGCAGGTTCCCACTGATAACGAGGGCCCCAGGGCACTGTTGGCATTAGATGCTGCTAAAGCATTTGATAGCCTGGAGTGGATGTATCTATGGCGGGTACTAGAAGGTTTTGGGTTTGGCCCGTCCTTTATCAGGTGGGTCAAGCTCCTATACAATAAACCACAAGCAAAAGTCAAGATAAATGGCGAAGCGACGGATCTATTTGAATTGGAGAGGGGAACGAGACAAGGCTGTCCTCTGTCCCCACTCCTATTCGCATTGGCTATGGAACCCTTAGCTATAAAAGCCAGGCTTAAGGAAGACCTTCTGGGATTCAAAAGGGGCCTAGACGAAGATAGGATATCGCTGTTTGCGGACGACATCCTCTTTTTCATAGGAGATGTTAACAATTCACTGGCCCCAGTAGTCCAAATGGTTAGGGAGTTTGGCAGGTTCTCAGGATTAATTATTAATTGGGATAAGTCGGCTCTGCTTCCAGTATATACAGCACGATACTGGACGCCAGCTGATATGCCCCAGTTAAGAATCCTGACTACATTTAAATATTTGGGGATTTGTATTACCCGGGATGTCAATGAATATATCGCCACAAACATGGCCTCCTTATTACTAAAGCTGAAGCAAAAAAAATACATTTAGGGCCGCCTCCCTCCCTCCGCGGCCGGGAGATGCAGTCTAATTAAAATGATCTGGCTCCCTCAGATATTATACGTTCTCCACAATTCTCCGATTTGGGTTAACCAAGTGTGGTTTAAAAGGGTGGAAACGTTATTTCGTTAATTAATGTGGAAAGGTGGGCAGGCCAGAATTGGGCTGCAGACCATGCAGCTCCCGGTCGGGGAGGGAGGGATGGCGGTCCCACACCCGAGAATTTTCTTCCTGGCGTCTCAGGTACAGCACATTGCAGGGTGTGGAACTCTAGACCCAAGAAAGGACTGCTTTAGATTAATGTTAATAGGGGCCCCGCATAAAACGTTAATAGAAGTTTTGGAGGCAAACTCATTTGCCTATAAGTGCCCGACTATAAATTTACTAAATAAGGTATAGAGGACAACAAAGGCTCTATTGGGATATCTTGGAGTAACTGAGTTTGCCCCTCTTTGGAACAATAAAAAATCTCCCAGAAGAGGAGGGGGTGGTGGGGGGTTGGGGGAGGGCAGGGGAGGCGATAGGAGGGGGGAGGGGACACGAGAGGGGGTGGGAAGAGCTAGGATAATCTATTGCATTTATATTATGATCACTGTTGGCGATGACTATGTATCCTGCTGTATGCATTACGCACTTTAAGTCATGGATGTGAGTAATTTTGTAAACACTGTATTTTGGGGAAAAAAACAAAATAAAGAATAATTAAGAAAAAAAAAAAAGAACAAAGCAGACCTCTCCTTGCTCCTCATCTGCTGGGATCTCCAACCCCACTATACCTTTATTCCTCTCTGAAGCCTGCACTAATAGGACTGAAGGTGTAGAATTAGGTGTGTCACAGCCAAGTACTTGCGGGCAATCTACTATCGGTACACCAACGCCAGATTGTACCAGGCAAATTTCCCTGCCCCAGCTGCTGCAGCGCCGAAAGAAGTTTTCTCCCAGCCATTCACATGCCCAGCGGTTGAATGCTAGCTTAGCTAAATTGCTAGCACTTCAACTGCTGCCTTTTCAGTAGGTAGATTCTGCCCCCTTCCGTGAGTATGTAGAATGTGCGGTACCTCAGTGGCAGGTTCCTAAATGCCACTTTTTCTCACGGAAGGCGATTCCGGCTCTCTACCACCATGTGGAAGGCAATGTCCATGCCTCGCTGGACAGGGCGGTCAGTGGTAAGGTGCATATTACCGCTTACTCATGGTCCAGCAGGCATGGACAGGGACGTTACCTATCTTTAACGGTGCATTGAGTGATTTTGCTGGCAGCTGGGAAGGATGCAGGACAAGGTACAGTAGTGTTGGAGGTTGTTCCGCCACCACGCCTCCAAAATGCTACTACTGGTGATTGTGACACACCTCTCTCCTCCATCCCCTCCTCTTCTTCTTCCTCTGTGACCTCTTCCTGTCCTCGGAACCAGCGGTGCTCTGTAGGCGTTCAAGGGGCTACGCAAGTACGCAGGCAAAGAGATGCCATGCGGTGCTTGAGCTGGTGTGCTTGGGAGACAGGAGCCACACTGGGTCGGGTCAGAGGTTCTGTCAGCTCTGCAGGGGCAGGCTCAGAGGTGGTTGACGCCACACCAGCTGAAGCCAGGAATGGTGGTTTGCGACAATGGCACCAACCTCCTCTCCGCCCTGCGACAGAGACAACTGACCCATGTGCCCTGTTTTGCTTATGTCCTTAACTTGGTGGTGCAGCGGTTCTTGGGCAGGTACCCAGGCTTACAGGATGTCCTGAAGCAGGCCAGGAAACTCTGTGTGCATTTCCAACGGTCATATAATGCCAGTGCTCGGCTGGCAGACCTCCAGAAGGAATACAGCCTGCCTAAGAACCGCCTAATCTGTGACATGCCCACCAGGTGGAATTCTACATTGGCCATGCTGCAGCAGCTGCACACGCAGCAGATGGCCATCAATGAGTGGCACCAGAACAGGGTCAGGGGAGCTTGGTTTTCCTATCACCATTTGAGGAGGCCCCGAGGATGGTGAGCAGTGACAGTGCATGCATCAGTGACACTGTGCCTCTTATCCACCTGTTGGAGAACACGCTGCATGGAATAATGGACAGGGCCCTTGAGGCAGAACAAAGGGAGGAAGAGGAGGACTTCCTTACCTCTCAAGGCCCCCTTTATCCAGACAGTGTTCCTGCTTGCCCGCCTATCACACAGGAAGAGGAGGAGGTGGAGGATTGTGTCAGCATGGAGGTGGAGCCTAGCACTCAGCATCAGCAGCAGTCTTCAAGGGATCAATTACAGTCCCAAGAAACCCATGGACTTGTACATGGCTGGGGATCATGTCGTCCTCAGTGACCCAGAGGACTCCACACCGAATGCTTCAGCAAACCTACGCTTTATGGCCTCCCTGATCCTGAAAAGCCTGTGGAAGGATCCTCGTATTTGTGCTATCAAGGAGAGGGATCATTACTGGCTGGCAGCCCTCCTTGATCCACGTTACAAGGGTAAGGTTGTGGACCTTATATTGCCGGTGCTGAGGGAGCAGAAGATGAAACATCTTCGGGAGGTCTGTGCAACGCATTTCCAGAGACTGGGGGGTTACAAAATCCTGGTCCTGGACAACGTGTTGCTGAGGCTTCGGTCAGTCACAGAAGGAGCGGTGGAGAAGGTGGCCGTCTGACCGATGCGTTCAGACAATTTTTTAGTCCGCAGCCCCAAGGTATGACCGGTTCCAGCAACCATCGCCAGCGTCTGTTTTACATGGTGCGGGAATACCTAGGGGCAAGATCAGACTTGGACACCTTTACCAATGAAAATCCTCTGGCTTACTGGGTCTTGAGGATGGATCACTGGCCAGAGCTTGCACAGTATGCAATTGAGGTACTGGCCTGTCCTGCATCCAGCGTTCTTTCGGAACGCACATTCAGTGCTGCTGGAAGATTTGTAACCGTTCACAGGGTGCGCCTCTTCACCGACTGGGTCGATCGACTGACCTTCATAAAAATTAATCGGGCTTTCCAAGCACCTGATGCTGATGTAACTGAATCATTTTTTTTTTAAATGTCAGATCCCTTCACGACTGCCTATGCTGATGCTGAGTGGCTATCCTGTTATGCTGAGTGACTATCCTTTTCCTCCTCAATGATCATGCTGATAGCTTGTAAGAACATTTTTGGTTCTGGGCACTGCCACCAGTGGCTAAGGCCCAATTTTTCTGCCCCTGTTTAACAGGGGCATGTAATTAAAATTTTTGATGCAATAATTTGCAGCAGGGCTTATTCCTGCACTCCAACTAGAGTATCTGTGAGGGGTTGCAGTGTTGTGTCACCAGCACCAGTGCCTAAGGCCTACCTTTTCTGCCCCTGTTTAACAGGGGTGTGTAATTACAATTTTTGATGCAATACTTTGCAGCAGGGCTCATTAGTGCGCTCCAACTAGAGTATCTGTGAGGGGTTGCTGTGTTGTGAAACCAGTGCTTGCATTCCTGAACCCACCAAGAGTAACTGTGAGGGCTTACAGTGTTGTGGCACCAGGACCACCACCACCAACAAAGGCCCAATTTTTCTGCCCCTGCTCAACAGGGGCATGTAATTACAATTATTGATCTAATATTTCACAGCAGGGCCCATTCCTGCGCCCACCAAGAGTAACTGTGAGGGCTTTCAGTGTTGTGGCACCAGCACCACCACCACCAACAAAGGCCCAATTTTTCTGCCCCTGCTCAACAGGGGCATGTAATTACAATTCTTTATCTAATATTTAACAGCAGGGCCCATTCCTGCACCCACCAAGAGTAACTGTGAGGACTTACAGTGTTGTGGCACCAGCGCGAGCACCAAAGGCCCAATTTTTCTACCACTGTTCAACAATGGCATGTAATTACAATTCTTGATATAATAGTTCACACAGCAGGGCGTTCCAGCGCCCACCAAGACTGTGAGGGCTTACAGTGTTGTGGCAAGACCACCACCTAGGGCCCAAATTTCTGCAGAGTATATATGGCAGGCCCCTACTTTCAAACATCCAACTTACAAACGACTCCTACTTGCAAACGGAAGGAGACAACAGTAAGTGAGAGGAAATCTACCTCTGTACCCCTTCTATAAGAGGTGTCTCCTGTCCACTGATGCTTTATCACCAATCCTTGTTTCACTAAAAAAAACAAATTTTCAAAAAAAAAATGTCATTGGGACAGAAAGTGAGGTGCAATCTTCTGAACAGATGTGCACAGACAGCAAAACAAATATTAGAGGGGTGATAACCCTTCTCTATGTTTTCCAAAAAGCTTAAAAATAGATTTTTTGGCTGGAACTACACTTTAAAAAAGCAACAGTTCAAAATTACAAACATATTCTACTTAACAACAAACCTACAGGCTCTGTCTTGTTTGCACCGAATGTATACTGCTGTTCAAAGTATATAGGGCCAAAGGGGCTGGTAATGACCTGGGGGGAGGTGGGGAAACCCATGCTATTTTTCTCAATGATTTTCATCCATATTGCAGGCACCCGACATTACATTAAAGCCGCAAGCAGTTTTAAATGTCTTTTTTCTTATAGTAATGTCATTTTGTGCAGGGACAGTTCTGAACACGTGCCACTTCACAGGCATACTATAGACACCCAGCAGGTACGATATTTAAAGGAATTTTTAAAAATAAAATTTCACTTTAAGCATCATTAAAATCACTGCTCCCGAAAAAACGTTAGTTTTAAAACTTTTTTTTTCCATTGATATATGTTCCATGTTCCCTGGGGTAAGGCCCGGGTCCCCAACCCTGTTTTACGACAATAACTTGCATATTAGCCTTTAAAATTAGCACTTTTGATTTTGAATGTTTGAGTCCCTTAGACTTCAATAGAGTTTTAAAGTTTGCGCGAACGATCGGTTCGTTCGAAGGTTCTGGTGCGAACCGAACAGGGGGGGTGTTCGGCTCATCCCTATTCAGGATCCTCCTTTTGAGAACATCAGAGAAATTCCTCTCTTGACGCTATCTCAGAAGGTGGCTTTTCTAGTGGCCATTACATCTGTCAGACGAGTTTCTGAGTTGGCGGCCTTGTCTTGCAAGTCACCATACTTGGTCCTCCACAAGAATAAAGTGGTGCTACGCCCGCAGCCTTCCTTTCTTCCGAAGGTAGTTTCAGCTTTTCACCTGAATGAGGACATTGTACTTTTGTCCTTGTGTCCTCGACCGTCGCATCCCAAAGAGGCTGCGCTACATACCTTGGACGTAGTACGTGCTCTGCGGTTGTACCTGTCTGCTACGGCTCCGTTCCGGAGGTCGGACTTACTGTTTGTGGAGGTGTCTGGTCCACAGAAGGGCCTGGCAGTCTCGCAGGCCACCATTTCTCGGTGGATTAGGCTTAGACACAAATAGCCGGATTCAGGTAGACTTATGCCGGCGTATCTAATGATACGCTGTGTAAGTCCATGGATGGAGCCGTATTCTTGTACTAAGATACGCCTGAATTCTTGCTTAATACTACCGACGTAAGTCTCCTACGCCGTCGTATCTTGGGTAAATATTTACGCTGGCCACTAGGGGCGCCTCCGTTGATTTACGCGCCGATTCACGAACGTACTTGCGCTCGTCGCTGTAATCTACGTCGTTTACGTAATGCGTTTTTCCGGCGTAAAGATAAACCACCAAATAGCTGGTCTAAGTCATGTTAGGGTATGGATGTCGGAACTGCCGTCGGATTTTACATCGTTTACATAAGTCGTACGTGAATGGGGCTGGGCGTAGGTTATGTTCACATTGTTGCCATTGAGCCGTCGTATCTTAGGGCGTAAATTTGACGTGATTCTGAGCATGCGTGCGCATGCGCCGTTCGTTCGGCGCTTCATTTACATGTGGTCACGATTCATTTCAATACAACACGCCCACTACCTGCCTACTTTGAATTAGGCGGGCTTACGCCAGCCCATTTACGCTACGCCGCTGTAACTTAAGGAGCAAGTGCTTTGTGAATACTGGCCTTGCCTCTATTTTACGTCGGCATAGCGCATATGAGCTGCGCTACGCCCGCTTAAACATACGCCGCTCTACCTGAATCCGGCTATAAGCCTGTCCGCCTGAGGAAGAGCAGGGAACAGCAAACAGTAGCTTTTTCATGATATGATTTAAAGATTGCAGTAAAAATCTTTTTCAACTGGAGCGCATGTCCCTTTGTTGTTTTTATTGAAATTGGTGGAAGATTGGGAGCCCACCTTGACATCTCTCCATTTACATTGAAAAGAAGAGAGAGAAGTAACCCACCCAAAGTTTACAGACCAAATCAAAGGATCACAACCCAGGAAGTCACCGTGGGAATGGGCAGAGTCCATGGCAGCCATGATGGATAAGGGCAAGTCCAGCCAGAATGAAAACACCTAGAGCTATATTCACGTAGGACTTACGCCTACCTATCTCGAGATATGCCGCGTAAGTCAAAATGTGCGCCGTCGTATCTGTGCGCCGTACCCACAGAACTAGATACGCCTGAAAATAGGCTTCTTCCGACCGACGTAACTTTCCGACGCCGGCGCATCGTGGGCGCATATTTACGCTGGACGCATCTGGAGCTCCCATTGATTTCCTATTCAAATCGTTATGCCAACATGCCAGGGGCAGCCATGGTCATAGCACTACTACTGTGTCCACCGGCACGTAGGAGGGCACGGTAGAGGATATACCGAACGCGCATGAACGTCTTTGGCATGGGGGATTCGGAGGTGTTTCGCATCTTCAGATTCAGCCCTGCTGCCATCCTGGAATTAGCCACAGCCCTGCATGATGACATCACCAGCAAGACGCAACGCTCACATGCAGTGCAGCCACTGGTCAAGGTACTGGCAACGCTCCATTTCCTTGCCAGTGGATCTTTTCAGCGTACAAGTGGAGTAGTGGCTGGGATGTCACAATCCACCATGAGCAGATGTGTGCACCAGGTTGTCCCCACAATCCTCACACGCATGTCCCACCACATCATCAATCCCCACCCATGAGCATCTGCGGCAGAAGGCAATGCAGGATTTCTACAGAATTCCTGGATTCCCACGCACCGTGGGGGCCATTGATTGTGCACATGTAGCACTACGGCCCCCCCGTGCCACAGAGCACATATACCGCAATCGTAAGCAGTGGCATTCCATCAACGTACAGGTGATAGCCGATGCCCAATGCCTCATATGGCACGTCCGTGCCAAACACCCCGGGGCCAGCCATGACAGCTACATATACTGCTAAAGCAACATCTCCACAGAATTCAAACAGAACGTGTACAGGGACAGCTGGCTGGTTGGTGAGTGACATGGGTGTCAGGCATGATTGTCCGATCCCATGATGCAGACATCACGAGGGGCACATGCACGACTAACATCCTCCTGTCTTTTCCCTTCTAGGTGACTCTGCATATGCACTTGGGCCCCATCTCATGACTCCATACCGGAATCCCCAAACCAGAGGAGAGAGAAAATACAATGCTGCACACATACGTACCCGTGCAGTGGTGGAGTGCACATTTGCCCTCCTGAAGTCTCGTTTCCGATGCCTGGATAAGTCCGGGGGGCCTTGTTGTATTCCCCAAACTTTGTGTGCCAGATCATTGGAGCATGTTGTGTGCTGCACAACTACGCCATGAGAAAGGGCCTGGAGATTGACATATGTGATGACCTGACCCCCCAGCCACACAGTCCTCCCCTGAACAAAGCTACCCCGTCTGCTGAGGAAACAGCAGTCAGGAGTTGCCTCGTGGAACGCATCTTTGCACGTTAAACACACACATTCATCATGGCACAAGGAGAATGCACGCATGCACACCACTGTGGTCCCTAGCTCACACACCACATCCACCTCACATTGGATTAGCCCAAGTCCACCATGCAGGACTTGGGAGCAGCAACGCCGCACCAAGGCCCCAATGGTGTCGCTGTACATTCATACCACATTCACACGGTCGTGGGGATAACCTCTCCTTGACGACCCAGGGTGACACCCCTTTGCCGGCAGGAATGTCACCCCCACATTCACACACCAGTCACACTGTAGCCTGCACTCCTCACCGTGTGCAGTAACTACAAAATAAAAAAATGGGTTCATGCCATTGGCCGACATGGCATGCCCTTATAGGAGGACGGCACATCCTTCTGTGCACGTCACAAAAAAAAAATACTCAGATTCTGAGCAAAGAAATAAAAAAGCTCTTAGGTCCCGTACACACGAGAGGATTATCCGCTGGAAACGGTCCTCCGGACCGTTCCCGCAGATAAATCCTCTGGCGGATTTTAATCTGATGGTTGTACTAACCATCAGATCGAAATCCGCGCGGAATCCATCCGCGGTGACGTGTCGCGCCGTCACCGCGATGATGACGCGGCGACGTGCGCGACACTGGAAGATAAAGACTTCCACACATGCGTCGAATCATTACGACGCATGCGAGGGAGAGGAGCGGACGGATTGATCCGGTGAGTCTGTACAGACCAGCGGATCAATCCGCTGGACAGGATTCCAGCGGATAGATTTCTTAGCATGCTAAGAAATTTATATCCACTGGAAATCCATCGGCCCAAAAAAAATCTGCGGATAAATATCCGCTGGGCCGTACACACCACAGGATCTATCCGCTGGAACTGATCTGCGGATAAATCCCAGCGGATAGATCCGGTGGTGTGTACGAGGCCTTACTCTGGGCATAAACAAACAAAGAGCACTCATCTGCTCTGTCGTGGGCCAAGCCTGGTGCCACGGCTCATGCTCCTCAGTTGTCTGGAGGGAGCCTCGGGTGGGGGGGTGGGGCATCAGGAGGAGCATCTTCCCCTGCTCTATCACTCCTGGCAGGTGGTGGCTGCCTGCCCTCCATTGCAACGGCGAGGCGGGTGAGCACTGCGTTGGTTTGAGCCTGCATCCTCAGCTGGCGAGTGATGTTGTGGCGCTGGTGGCGCCTGGTCTGCCTCCCCTCCGCCTCGACAGCAGCAGTGTTGGCCTCTACAGCCACTGCCTCACCTCCGCCATGAGGCCTGCTGTTGTGGCCTGCTGCTCCCCCATGCAGGTCACCATCGCAACGCAGTTTCCACTCACATCCTGCAGGCTGTCAGAGATGGAGCTGCTCTGATCACCCTGCTGGGTGAGGGACTGCTGCACATCCGCTGTGCATGCAGCCTGGGATTGGGCCGAGAAGGCCAGGCTGTCTGCCACACGGTGCAGATCACCCACTATAGCACCGATATGGCGGGTCTGCCGGGCCTGCTCCCTCTGCAGCCCTTCTTGGAGGGCTCCGGGTACACCCCTGGTCTTCCGTAAAGCCTTCCTGGGGGATGGAGAGGCTGGTGCCCAGGGGTAGACCTGGAGGGGGAAGGCCGGGAGGGGGTTCCCCTGGAGGGTGTAGCCCTGGAGGGGGTAGCCCTGATGGGCGGGGCGGTGTCTGAGGGTCCAGGGATGGTGGAAGCCTCCTCATAATACACACAGTCCTCCTGGTGGAGATCCACTGGCTCCTCAACAACAACCTCTAGCGGAGAGGTGTAAGCACTCCCCTCCACCAATATGACTGGGCTTCCCAGGGGGTCAGACTGAGCCACAGGATGTTCCGGGGGTGGGATGGGTCGAACAGAGGCTGACGACGGCCCAGCTCCCTCCAGCACATCTGTGGATGACACAAAAAATTCACATGTTGGTGCACCCACACACTTGTCACATGTTCCCTTCCACCCCCTCACATGCTACACACCGGATGGAGGATAAAACACACTTACCTGTCCTCAAGTCCAGATCAGTGGAGTCATAGCCCTCATCGGTCAAGCGCGAAGATGAGGCTGGTCCTCCTTCCGTGCCCCTGGCATGCTTCTTCATAAGGGCCAACTTTTCACGGACCCGATGTCTCATGTCATTGATCCTCTTCTGTATGTCATCAGACGTCCGGGTCTCATTGCCAATGGCATTCACATCGAGGGTGATCTTCGCCAGGATCTCCTTCTGTGCCTTGCTGGTCTTGGCACTGTGGGCGCCATGCAGGTATGTATCATATTTGCCTATTGCCAACAACAAGATACCCCTCTCCTCACTATTAAAGTTTCTCTTCCTCTTATCCTTGCCCACTTTAACAGCTGCCATAGCTCTACAAAAGTACCTTGCTTCAGGGGGGGGAAACAAGCAAACGGATGTACTTTTGCGCCGGACGGGCGTATGGCTGGGCGTATTTATGCGCTTGCCGTAAGCCAGGGAGTTGCGCCGGCGTAGTTGTGAGCATGTGCACAGGGGAGCGGTCATACGTCCGCGTCACTGCGCATGCTCCGTTCATGATACGCCGGACGTACATCACTGCTCCACGTTCGGACCAGCATTTGCATGGGGACACACCCACTTCCTCCTACGCCGGCTTACGCCATCGAAATCTAAGCCACGCCGACGCAGCATGGGGAGCACTGGCTTCCTGAATTCAATGCTTGCCTCTCTGCGCAACGTCGGCGTAGCGTATATTCGATACGCTACGCCCGCCTAACGATGCGCCGAGGTACGTGAATCTAGCTCCTAGTGGCTAATGCAAATATTCCATAGCGAAATTCAGGTGTATTCAGGTCAATGAATGTGGATAAGCCATGGAAACTCCTTGAGGAGGGGGGGGGGAGTGGAGAGGACACCTTACAAGCCACCACTTTAAAAATTTGCATACAAAAAAAACATAACAAAGTTATATAAGTATTCATATGTGAAATTTATATAGACAGTTATTCTGTAATGAGCATCATAGACCGCTAGTGTTTTAAATGTCAAAACCCACGTCACCGCTCATGAAGCAGTGATTTAAAAAATGCATCGGAGTAGCACAAATTAAATATAAGAAAGAAGAAGAGGGCATTCTGATGAACATGATCAATTATGACCAAAGACAGTCGAAGAGCAAAAGTGTGTGCATAGTGTAACATATGCATGCACATACATCCCTATATCTACAAAGTAGGACGGTTCAAAGGAAAGGTCTATAAGAGTTGACCTCATTGAGGCCAGGCAGAATCATGGCATCGAGGCATTCGATCCATAGAGTTTCACGTTGGAGGATACGATTAACCTCCAGAACAAAGAAGGAAACCATCTCTGTGTGATATTTATGATGGAGACCAACATGCCTTGTAACAGGCGTAATAATTTTGCCCTCACAAAGGGGAGTAATAGGTATGATTGCCAATCCTTTGGCCAAACTGGCGCTTAGTTTTTCCAATGTAGAAAGCGCCACACCTGCAGTTAATAATATATATGACGCTCTGTGTGAAGCAATCGAAGAAAGTGCGTAATTTGTGCCATTGGGTAGACAAATACCCTGTGTTAGGATAATACTTCCCCTGTGATCAGTCAAACTTCAAGTGTTCTAGAAGCAAGGTAATTTATTTCAAATGTACCGGTACAGATGGATGAGACCTTCATGCTGAGAAGAAAGCAGAAGTCACATACAGACACGAGGTGTGTGACCTTTTTACAGAGTCATCAGGAAGAATACTATTGGCTAAAAGTCTAAAAGTTCACTGGTGGCTCATGACGCAAAACGGCTTTATTGCCAATCACAGTGTCTTTTAACAGTTCGTAGCAAAGCTTGATTTTTAGGAAGTAACTTGAAACAATAGAAAAAATACAAGTTAGAAGCAACATGTCTTTAGAAACCATTTCAGAAATTGGAATCCATTTTACATTCCTATAAATAGTCACACAATACACATAAAAAACTTTTCCAACATTCCCTCCTCTTGTGTGGCTATTTTATCTCAACACATTTCGATGATAGTCCCTGTGTTTTATGTACTTTCGGACTGTATGTCATTCAGTTGAGCTTCAATGTCCACACAGGTCTCCTCAGAGGTAGGAAGGGCTTGATACATTGTTCTTGAGATTGCCGTTTCGATCACTTTTTGTGAAAGTCCTCAAACACAGGGTATCCCCAAGTGACCAGAACGGCCAAAGCCATAGCAATTGAGATCAAACATGATTGGATAAGTCCAGTCCATTTACCAAACCATCCTTCAAGCCAGTTTGTGAATTGATCATTAATACCTGAATTCTCTGCTAATTCATTCGATAGAGCAGTTAGTCCTTCCAGGGCTCTGGTCACAGTCCCTCCATGAGCTGTATTGTTAGGGATAAAGGTACAACACATGTTACCAAACATTTTGCATACCCCTCCTCTTTCAGCCAGGATCATATCTAAGGCCATTCGGTTCTGCAATGCAATTAGAGAGGTGGGGCCCAGCTGTTCTGCTAGGCCTTTTACAGCATCCCTGGTATAGTTTACAAATCGTTGTTGGTTGTAGTATATATTGTTAATCCAGTCAATATTTTTATTTATAGTCACCCACCAGGAGGGGTGTGGTCTGGAGCTGCATGTAGCAGGACGTGCAGAGTGAGAGCTCCGCTCGAGACTCATCCTTTTTAACTGATCCTGAGGGATATATTCCCTGCCAAAGTCCACCTGAAGGCTCCGGGCACTCTACTCACCCGCAGGCTACCATGTCCCCAACTAAAAGGTCCGGGGCCATCGCCAAATTGGCTCAATTTCACCATGACGAGCAAGGAGGAAGATGGCGCCGACCCGCCTCGTGTGGACGGGGCTCAGGCCTCCGGAGATACAGCCAGAGTGCTAGAGGCGATCGCCCTCTGCCAATCCACCCTAACAACCAGAATCGAGGAGGTAAAGATCGATATCTCCCTGATCCGGCAGGACATCCACAAGCTCCGTGAGCGGGTGACTCAGACGGAGCGTCGGGTGAGCACGTGGAGGAGGGCCTGCACCCCCTCCAGGTTACCACAGAACAGCTGCAATACCAATTGAATGCGGTCCTATCCAAGCAAGACGACAGGGAGAACCGCCTAAGACGGTGTAACCTGCGCTTCGTGGGCAACCCCGAGAGGATGGAGGGCGCGGATCCCCCTACATACCTTGAAAACCTGCTGGTCAAGACATTTGGTAGAGAGGCCTTCTCCTCGACGTTCGTGGTGGAGCGCGCACATCGCCTCGCTGCAAAACCCCCCACGCACCTTCATCGTCAAGTTCCTGAATTACCGAGGCTGCGATGCAATCCTCAGGCTTACCCGGGAAAGAGGCAACATCCCCATCGGCAACGTAAACGTGGCGGTGTTCCCGGACTTCTTGGCCGAGGTCCAGAAGAAGAGGGCACGCTTCACAGAGGCCAAACGACAGCTCCGCACACGCCATCTCCCATACACAATGCTCTTCCCGATGTGGCTCCGCATGGTGAGCGAGGGCAAGGCACAGTTTTTTGAAGACCCGCAGGCCGTCCTCTCCTGGTTGGAACATCGCGGCGCGGCCGAGCAGGCTCCAGCCTAGATCCTTGCCACTCGGTCCATCGCCTCCATTGACTTGCCGCGGTTGGGGAATCCTACTTCATGGGCGACCGGCCTACTTGAAGCCTCCTACAGAACCTTGAGTTAGACCATGGCACTTCTCTTTCTCCTGTCCTCATCCCCCCCACTCCTCGCTGCCCCCCGGCGAGTGCCCCATTCTCTCCCTGGATCAAGTTGTGAGACGGCGTCTCCCCCCCATCATTATGATTACTTTGTGTGTCTCCGATGGCTCACCTGCGCCCGCATCCCACAAGACTGGATACCCCCCCTGCACCTTTGTGCGCTCTTTAGTTTGGTCGCCCCCCTGACCCCACTGGTCACCTTAAGAACACGGCACCAGTACCATCCAGGAATACCATTCCTCAACCTCTGTTTCCCTGGCCAGCCTCTGCCCACCTGAGTTCGGTGGATGGCAGTGTGTTGAATCTGCATCGCTGGTCCAGTGTCTATGCAGACTGTTTAATTTTGACTTTTGTTTATATATGTTTTGCTCTCCTTCCTTTTCATGAATCCATTTTGACATTCTACAAGTGCCAAGGCATTCCTCTTATGTTTTTGCCATTGGGATTAGCCCCACTCCTCTGTTTTGCCATGCTATGTATTATGCTATATTTACTGCCTTTGTGTTATGTGCTGCCCCCTGGGCGTCCGACTGCGCACCTTGACCCCCCCCCCCCTCTGCCATGGCCTCCCTTAAGATTGTGACTTGGAATGTCTGGGGTCTTGGAGAGAGGGCAAAGCGTGTAGCGATCCTCTGACACCTTAAGTCTCTCCGGGCTGACATCTCCATCCTGGTTGTTACCCATCTAACAGGCCAGAAGCAAATGTGCCTTAAAAAGCCCTGGGTGGGCTGGCTGTATCAGGCCCCATACACCTCTAATTACCGTGGAATTGCGGTCCTTGTAGCTTAGACGGTTCAGTTCCACCTCCACACCCTGCAGTCGGACCTCCAGGGCAGGTCATTGTTTTTGCATGCAACCATTGGGGGCCTTGAGGTTCTCCTCCTCGCCTTCTACATCCCTCCCCCCTTCCAGTTGCCATGCTGTGGGACAAGCCTTGACAGACTGAGCACTACTGCCTCTTCCCTCCCATCACCTGACATTACCAGATTTGTGAAGTTCCTTACAGAATTCGCTCTTACAGACACGTGGCGACACGTGCACCCGACACAGTCACACTTTTCATGCTTCACCCCCTCACGCTCAGCAATGTCCGCATTGACCTTATCCTCCTGACCCCCCCCTCTCCTCCCTCACCTCATTGACGTGGGTGGGCTTTGGCACTAGAGTGCTCTCAGACCACTCCCCTTATTGGATCAAACTGCGGTTGATCCCCCCCCACGCGGTCCGGATTTGGAAATGTAATCCGTTCTGGTTTACCACTCTATCCGACCTGGATTTGGTCCGGTTCGAGTGGGATCACTTTTTCCGCACTAACGACGGCTCTGCATCGTTTGGGTCTGTCTGGGAGACCTTCAAAACGCATGCTCGCTTGATTATGACCACGCAAATTAATAGACACCTCCAAGACGTTACTCTGCCAGGCAGAGGAGAGTCTTGACACCCTTGAGCAAGCCTTCCAAAATGACCCCACCGCTGCCAATGCCTCCCGTGTTCGTATGCGGACCAGACTTACAGATCAGCTGCATTTTGAAAAAGCCAAGCAGGGCATTTTTTTCAGCAAACAGCGCATATTTGAATTAGGCGAGCGTGCTGGCAAGCTCCTTGCCTACCTGGCCCACTTGGTATTGGTCTCTCTCCAGCTGGTTACCGGAGTCAGGATAACGGATACTGATCAGGTGGCCGCTGAGTTTAGGTCCTTCTACTCCGAGCTGTACTCCTCTACTGTCCAACACACCCAAGACGAGCTCTCTGCATTTCTACGGGACATCAACTTCCCTACACTTGCGCTCCCCAGGTGGCCCAGTTGGAGGCGCCTATCACAGAGGAATGCATCGTGGAGGCTCTGGCACTGCTCCCCACATCCAAGGCGCCCAGCTCCGACGGACTACCTCTCAAGTTTTATAAGCAATTCGGCGAGATCCTCATCCCACGGCTCTGCCAATTATACACGCACATATTCGATACGAGTTCCCTCCTGGCCTCCATGGGCGAAGCCCTAATTGTACTTATCCTGAAGCCAGGCAATAACCCCTTGTTCCCAGAATCATATAGGCCCATCTCTCTCCTCCAACTTGACATGAAAATTCTGGCCAAAATCCTAGCCTTGCGCCTCAACAAAGTTATCCTCAGCCTCATACACCCCGACCAGTCTGGGTTTATGCCAGGCAAAAATACGGCCTTTAACCTTAGACGGCTCCACATGAACCTCCATGCCCAGCATGCGGATGTGGGCTCCAGGGTGGTAGTCAGTTTAGACGCCGCCAAGGCGTTCGACTCCGTTGAATGGAGCTACTTGTGGGAATGCCTCCGCAGATTCGGCTTCGGCCCAAAATTCATCAAGTGGCTCCAACTTCTCTATCAGTCCCCCTCGGCGTGCATCCAGGTCAATGGCAGGGTCTCCACCTCTTTCCCTCTCTCCCGTGGCACACGCCAGGGTTTCCCCATCTCACCCCTGCTCTATGCCCAGGCAGTGGAGCCCCTAGCCATAGCTCTAAGGGCCCACCCCAACATCAGGGGCCTTCGCTGCGTTCGGCTGACTGAGGTCATTAGCCTCTATGTCGACGGCATGCTTCTCTACCTTGCCGACGCGGGCCCCACACTCCAGGCGGCTCTCCAGGTTATCACAGCCTTCAGGAAATACTCGGGCCTCCGGATAAACTGGACTAAGTCCCAAATCCTCCCTCTAGACGCGGGCGCCCCCACTGCCGACCAGGCCGCGCTCCCCCTGGTCAGAGCTAGCACCATTAAATACCTTGGTTTCCAGGTCCCTCTTTGACTACGCCACCCTCAATGTTGAACCCTTATTCTCCCCCTAAAACTGAAAACGCAGATATGGTCCCGTCTCCCCCTTGGGGTAATGAGCCGGATCAATCTGGTCAAAATGATCCTTCTCCCCAAATTGCTTTATGTTTTTTGTCAGGGCCCTCTATATCTCCCTCCACGTATATGTAAAGCCATGGAGGCCATCCTCAACACCTTTGTTTTGGGGCCCTCCCGGCACAAATTGTCCTGATAGGTCCTGAAGTGCCCAGCCGACTTGGGCAGCGCCGCACTCCCTGACCTGCTCTTCTACTACATGGCATCCCAACTCTCGCACCTCTTTCACTACAACCACTCTGACAGGGACCGCTACTCGTCCTGGTTTGCTCGCAAGCCCCGGGCCCTCTGTGCCACCCCTTCCAGCTCCTGTTCTGCGGACCCCGTGGCCCGCCCCGGGCCGGTGATGGAGGGCACATGCTGTTTCACCACTGCAAGATATGGCAGCTTGCCATGTGCTTCAGCAGGGCATCCTCTCCCCACTCCCACACACCCCTCTGGGACAACCCTCTCCTGCCCGAACTTGCCTCTATCCCGACCGCGGTTTGTGGATCGACAAGGGTGTTATGTACTTGTCGCAAGTTGTGGCTCGCGGATTGGTCAGGTCATTCCAAACACTCAAGGACAATTTCGTACTTCCCAACCACATGTTCTTCCGCTTCCTTCGACTCCGACACGCATTCAACAAGCAACTTGGTAACTCTATCCCAGCCCCCGAGGTCCCCCTGCTAGTTGACATTGTGTCGGGAACAGACCACAAGAGACTCATCTCCCAACTCTACACGTACCTCCTGCAGCCCGTGGCAACCACCACTGCCTATTAGCTGAAAACCTGTTGGGAGCCTGACCTGGGCGTTGTGACTGACGGGGACTGGGAGGAGGCCCTGACCAACTGTAAAACTGTTTGCTCCAAACTCTCTGACCGCCTTACCCACCTGTTTATCCTCCACAGATCGTACCTGACGCCCTACCGCATCTCTAAATACAGACGAGACCATGATCCCAACTGCCCGGGCTGCGGCCACCCCAACTCCTCCTTCTTTCACCTGCTCTGGACCTGCCCGCCCATACAAGGGTTCTGGACCCAGGTGGTCCGGTTCCTTCATGACCGCATGGGCTCCCCCTTGTCCCTCTGCCCCCGTCAGTGTGTGCTGGGGCTCCTCTCACTCCCTGAAAGCGAAAAGTATTTAAATATATTTCTGCAAGAAACTTTATACCTTGCCAGGATGCAGGTCACCAGGATGTGGATAAGGGGGGCTCCTTCCACTCTACAGCAATGGATCAGTACGTGCCCATTCTAGAGGTTCCTTCTCTTTCCAGTTTCTGCCTCCCCGTATGGACCTCTCACCTAGAGTCACCAGTAGACCCAAGATAATTACTGTCCCTTTTATCCTAACCAGCTACAAAGCCCTGGGTGGTAAGGTAATGGAGTCTTCACCGGCTTGAGATAAGCCCCACCTTGTGTTGGACCTCCCTTTGTACCCGGACTTACCAGAGCTCTGCCGCCAACTTACCCTGCTCTGCCTGTAAAACCTTTTTGCAATGGCACTGGTGAGTCCAGGTAGACCTCTCTGCAATCCTTATTGCTGTGGGAGTGGTGAGAAGAGCCTGACATGGCCCCTCCCACTTCAGCGAGTGTCAATGTTTCCTTTTTATTACTTTTATCAGGAACCAGTCTCCGATGTGTTTTTTTCCCCCTTGGATTGAACATTTTGGAACAGAACAAACTTCATTAATTTGTTTTTGTTTCAACAGATTAGACATATATTCTGCTAGAGTACGCTCAGATTCTTCAACTGATGTTTCATTTGGTAATAAAGGTATCTTATACGGCCTCCCATGTACCATTTCAAATGGGCTTAAACCTTCTTTTGTTGGTGTGATATGCATACTAGTCACCGCTAAGGGTAGGCAGTACATCCAATTTTTACCTGTTTCTTCAATAGCTTTTATCAGTTTATTTTTTAGGATTCCATTGTGTCTCTCCACCCATTTGGTCAAAGCATCTATTATTACCAGACCATATTTTTTCTTTCACATTTGTCCGATGCAATAAAATCCATGCAAATGTGTTGGAATAAATATTGTGGTGTGGGGAACTTCCCTTTTTGTGGCCTTATGCCACCCTGAGCATTGTGTTTTGCACATATAATGCATTGCGAACAAAAAGTTTTTGAGTAGTTTGTGAAGCCATAGGCTGTACATACCTTTTTTAACATCTCAGTCATCCCCCTGTTTGGCACATGAGTTACTCCATGTGTCAACACTGCTGCATACCTAAATAGGGATTTTGGCAATACCGGTTTTCCTTCAGGTGATGTGTAAGGCCCTGTACACATGAGAGGATATCCGTTGGAAACGGTCCGCCGGACCGTTTCCAGCAGACATTTCTGCTCCCGATTTTGATCTGATGGGCTGTACACACCATCAGATCAAAATCCCCGTGGAAAACATACGCGGTGACGTTGCCACGTTGCGGTTCCTGGCGACTGGGAGGAGCCTGCAGGACCTCAAGTTCTCGACAGGCATCTCTCCACAGGTGCTTGGGATCATCATACCGGAGACGTGTTCTGCTATCATTCAAGTCATGCAGGAGTATATTAAGGTAAGTTTCCTCCTTTAAACATCACAATCTATGTCTTTTTAATGAATGCTAATGTCTTGTATTTCTTGCATATTTCCCTAATGACCATGATTGTAATATGCTGTGTGAATGTTCCCTTTTGTCCCCATGCATGTTGTAAGCTTTCCATGCTCTTTTCTTGGCCTGCATCTTTCCCTTCACTAACCTGTCCAGCATGCTTTCTTAGGGCCAAACACACCTAGCCTAGTCTTTTTTCAACCTGATTTTTGTCTGCTCCATTGTAGTTCTGCCCCCCCTCCCCTTAAAATGTGTCCCAATGTTTTTTTCTCCTTAATTTTAAGCAGAGTGCTACCTGTTTATAATTTTTGGGCCTACACTCAGCTAGAACCCCCCCCCCCCTAAAAATGTTTAATGCCCCATCAGAGGGGTGAGGAGTCTGATAAGTGGGCCTATATTTTTGGCCATGAAATACTCACTCCAATAATAAATGTTATACCGATGTTGCACAATGATGTTTTTTGAATTGTGATTGCAATGTTTATTTGGCAAAGTACTAATTTTATTTTTTGTTTGTCCCCACAGTTTCCCTCCACGCCACAGGAATGGCAGACTGTGGATTCCCAATTTGCCCAGCGGTGTGACTTTCCAAACTGCGGAGGGGCAAAAGATGGGAAACACGTCTGCATAGTGCTGCCACCCCGTTTGGGGTCGTACTATTTCAACTACAAAGGTTTTCATAGTATCGTGTTGATGGCGGGGGTGTCGGCACATTACGAGTTTCTGTATGTGGACGTGGGGAAGAACGTCCGGCTGTCAGATGAGGGAGTGTTCGCGCGGACGGAGTTTGCCAAGCGTCTACAATCTGGTGGTCTGGAACTGCCACGGGATGAAGAAAATTTGGAGGGACTTCCGTTTGTTTTTCTCGCGGATGAAGCTTTCGGGCTTGGACCTCACCTCATGCGGCCTTTGCACCAGAGGACCCTCACCCCGGAGAGGAGGGTTTTAAATTTTCGACTGGCCAGAGCCCGGAGGGTAGTCGAGAATGCCTTTGGGATACTTGCCAGCCGGTTCCGCCTGTTCCAGACAGCAATACACCTGGCGGAATATAAATTGTTGTATTTGCCTGTTGCATTTTGCACAATTTTTTACGCAGGCACTCCCATTCGTACCTAACCAACATTGGTGCTGAGGCAGGACCACCCTCAGATACCTTTCCTGGCCTGGACACTGGTCGCGCTGGCTTGGCCCCCCAATCTGCTCGTGAGGCACGCGACAAATATGTTGAGTACTTCATGGGTCGGGGGGCCATTGCTATGCCAGAACATATTTCTTTCTAATTCGGCCCCCAAAAGAAAGAAATATTAATTAATAAATAATTTGACCATTGGAATTTATACAGTTGTTTGTCATTCTTGCTTTGGTTTCTTTTATCTGTCTCCCTGGTTCTCCAACTAGTGCACTTCTAGTGCCAAATGTAGTTCTCTGTTTTAGTAAATAACCACAATTGCACAGTAGTCACTCATCTACAAACTGGTCTTGAGCATAGAAAGAAGAAGCCACTCCATTTTTGTATGTTTGTGGGGTTTTTAATCTGTGCTCAACTTCTGCGTTTTTTAATTTTTCAGGTAAAAAAAAAAATATGTTCGTTTTTTTTTTTTCTAATTAAAATATATATATATATTTTTTTATGTTGTGCAAAAAACATGCGTTTTTACAAAAAACAATATCTCCAAACAATAGAACTTACAAAGTTCAACCTTATTCGGAACACATGTGATGGGGTGATGTCACCCCGGAACAAGCCAAAATTTGAAGATGCACACATTTTGAGTGGCCAAATGGGGATTTCTCTCCTGATACCATGACAAATGTCAACATGTGCTATCTGCCATCATGGGTGATCAATGGATGTGTTTTGGGTGTACAAACCCTTCCTCTCACCTACTTGAGTAGCGAGGAAAGGGTTGCACCCACAAAGCGCAGACAATCGATATCATGTGATGGCAGATAGCACATGTTGACACACTGGGGTAGATTCAGATACAATGGCGCATCTTTACGCCGGCGTAGCGCATCTTATTTCCGCTACGCCGGCCAAGCGCGGAGAGGCATGTACTGTATTCAGAAAGATATTACTCACCAAGATGCACCAGCGGGTCGTATTTTCGACGGCGTAAGGCGGCGTAACTGTAAGTGGGCGTCACCTCATGCAAATGATGGTCCGACCGTGTCGCAGAGAGATACGTCGGGCGTATCTTAAACGGCGCATTCGCTGTGACGTTGCCGGACTGTCTGTTCCCATCTGCGCATGCGGACGACTGCGCCCGGCGTAACCGCTAAGATACGCCGGCCCACTGCCTACGCCCAGTGCATAAATACGCCCAGACATGCGCCCATCAAGTGCAAAAGTACCCAAGCATTTTTTGTTACTGCTAGGTCTTTTGCATCTTGCTTTTTGGGGGAAGTATGGTTGCACCCGAGTCTTCAGGTGACCGGAGGATGATAAATTTCAGCCCAGAGGAGAAGGCTGTTATTATAGATGGGCTCTCCCAACATGGTGCCCGCCTCTATGGGCCACAGAGTGGCCACACTGGCAAAGCGGACAAAACCCGCATCTATGCAGAGATAACCACACAGGTTAATGCTCTCGGTAAAAAAATTAATGACCTGCGGAGACAGGTTAAAGATAAATTAGTGGCGATGAAGAAGCATGCCACTGGCACAGGTGGAGGACCAGCCACCAGGATCACCGTGACGCCAGAGGACATGGTCGTGGCCAGGTTGCTTGATAGGGAGCTTGTGGAGGGCCTGGAGGGCTTTGATCCTGGGGAACAGCCCTTGAGGACAGGTAAGTGTGTTTTATCTTCTTTCTGGTGGGTTGCATGTGTGGGGGGGGGAGGGAACATGTGACAAGTGTGTGGGTCCACCAATATGTGAATGTTTTGTGTCATCCACAGATGTGCAGGATGGAGCTGGGCTGTCATCGGCTGCAGGGCGACCCACCCCATCCATGGTGGAGAGTGCCCCTACCTCATTGCTTGAGGAAGTTGAGGAGGAGCACGTCGGGGTAGAGGAGGATGCCGTGTATCTGTTGGAGGAGACCCCCATACCTGGCCCCTCCCAAACCTCCCCCCCATGAGAGTTACCCCCTCACGGTTATCAATCCCTATCAGGGATAGCCCCTCACGGGACACCGTCCCCTCCAGGGATTCCCCATCAAGGGACACCATCCCCTCCAGGGATTCCCCATCAAGGGACACCATCCCCTCCAGGGATTCCCCATCAAAGGACACCATCCCCTCCACGGATACCCCATCAAGGGACCTCCCCTACAGCCGGCCTCAAGCCTCTCCGGCCCCTAGGAAGGCTAAAAAAAACCTGTGGAGTCCCTGAGGAGTTTGAGGACCATGTGGCAAGGGACCAGACAAGGCAGACCCGCCATATTGGGTGTCTTGCGGGTGATCTGCATAGGGTCGCAGATAGCCTGGCCTCCTCGGCTGAGAGCCAGGCTGCCTGCACTGTGGCAGTGCAGGAGGCCATCACCCAGCAGGCTGGCCAGAATAGAAATATTAATGAAAGCCTGCAGGACATTGTTAGGAACGGGGCAGCCCTTCTGTCCTGTCTTGTGGACCTGCAGACCACAACATCTGGCCTGGTCTCTGAGGTCCGGAGCCTGGCAGCTGCTGTCCGTGAGGAGGGGAGGCAGACACAGCGCCAACAGCGCAGCAATACAACACGCTGGCTGCCACTAATTCATACCTCCACCAGCTAGCCGTGGCAATGGAGGGCCAGGGAGAGACTGGGGGAGGTTACACCATCCGGCCCCCCCCACCTGAGGCTCCCCCCAGGCAACTGCGCCCCAGTAGACTAGGGCCCAGACGCAGCCCACGACAGGGCCGTTGATTTTTTCTATATTTTCTTTGATACTCAGGTTATGAGTTGTATTTATTTTTATATCCCTGCACAGGGGGAGTAGTGCAGGCTACAGTGTGAATGTGTGGGGGTGACACTCCTGCCAGTAAGGGGTGTCACCTTCAGTCGTTGGGGAGAAATTATCCCCACGACCCGTGTGAATGGTGTATGAATGTACAGCAACCTAATTGGAGCCTTGGCGTGGCGTTGCTGCTCCCAAGTCCCGTGCGGGGTACTTTGGTCTAATCCAATTTGATGTGGATGTGGGGTGTGTGCTAGGGACCACAGTGGTGTGCATGCGTGCATTCTCCTTGTGCCATGATTAATGTGTGTGTTTAACGTGAAAAGAAGCCTACCACGAGGCATCTCCTGACTGCTCTTCCCTCAGCAGACGGGGTACCCTCGGGCAGGGGGGGACTATGTGGTTCGGGGGTCAGGTCATCACGTATGTCAATCTCCAGGCCCTTTCTCACGGCGAAGTTGTGTAGAATGAAAAAAAAGAGAAGTTTGGGACTTTGAATGAGATGCGATTTGATGCAAACAGTAGTAAAGTAATAAATGCGTAATAACCAAGCTCAAACTTACCACCCAAACAGCAAGCCACCTTCAACTGTCTAACTGTATGTTATATATTTACCCTAATGCGTCTTTTCCAATGCTTCTCACTACCATACCATTCTTAGGTGGAGGCGGGGACACATACTCCCAGTCACCTGTCCTCCATCTACTCATTAGTATTTGTATGCCTCCTATTGAGGAAACTATATCAGTTTAGTTAGGACTACAGAAACGCAGAGAGCCGTGGAGTGGCCTGTAGCTTATCCATGCATTTGCAAATGTGTGCAACCAATCCTCTGTTTTTAACATACAGTTAGACAGTTGAAGGTGGCTTGCTGTTTGGGTGGTAAGTTTGAGCTTGGTTATTACGCATTTATTACTTTACTACTGTTTGCATCAAATCGCATCTCATTCAAAGTCCCAAACTTCTCTTTTTTGTTCCAATTTCGGGGATGGAGGCATGTGCTGTTGCGGCAGTCTACATGCCTCATTCAAAGTCCCCAACCATTTCTATGTCAAGTTGTGTAGAATGCAACATGCCCCGATGATCTGGCACACAAAGTTTGGAGAATACAACAGGGTACCCCCAGACTTATCCAGGCATCGGAAACGGGACTTCAGGAGGCCAAAGGTGCATTCCACCACTCCACGGGTACGTGCGTGTGCTTCATTGTATCTTCTCTCTCCTGGGGTTTGGGGATTCCGGAATGGAGTCATGAGATGGGGTCCAAGTGCATATGCCGCGTCACCTGGAAGGGAAAAGACAGGAGGATGTTAGTTGTGCATGTGCCCCTCGTGATGTCAGCATCATGGGGGCGGACAGTCATGCCTGACACCCATGTCACTCACCAACCAGCCAGCTGTCCCCATACACGTTCTGTTCAAATTCTGTTGGGATGTTGCTTTGATGGTATATGAAGCTGTCGTGGCTGGACCCTGGGTGTTTGGCACGGACGTGCCATATGAGGCCTTGGGCATCGGCTATCACCTGTATGTTGATGGAATGCCAATGCTTCCGATTGCAGTATATGTGCTCTGTGTCACGGGGGGGCTGTGGTACCACATGGGTGCAATCAAGGGCCCCCACGGTGCGTGGGAATCTGGCAATTCTGTAGAAATCTGTCATTGCCTTCTGCCGCAGATGCTCCTGGGTGGGTTTGATGAAGTGGTGGGACATGCGTCTGAGGATTGCGAGGACAACCTGGTGCACACATCTGCTCATGGTGGATTGTGACAAACCAGCCACTACTCCACTTGTTCTTTGAAAAGATCCACTGGCAAGGAAATGGAGCGTTGCCAGGACCTTGACCAGTGGCTGCACTGCATATACGCGGTGTGTCTTGCTGGTGATGTCATCCTGCAGGGTTGTGGCTATTTCCAGGATGGCTTCAGGGCTGAATCTGAAGATGCGATACACCTCCAAATCACCCATGCCAAAGACGTCAATGCGCGTGCGGAATATCCTCGCCCGTGCCCTCCTACGTGCCCGTGGACACAGTAGTGCTATGAATACGGCTGCCCCTGGCATGTTGGCATACAGATGTGTTGTCCTGCAAGTGTTGGTGCTCAGGTCGTCTGTAACGGTGCTGCTGTAGCTGCTCTCCAGCTGACCTGTGCAACTCTGGTGCAAACTTACCCCTGCTTTATGAGGGGTAACTTTGCGCCGGAATTTCCAGTTACACGCACCGGGCGTAGCCTGCGCCGGCCAAACGTACGTTTCTGAATCGGCGTATCTCCCTCATTTGCATATTTGAATACAAAATCCATGGGTGCGCCAGATCCGTCCAGCGTAAATATGCGCCTACGCCGCGCCGGCGTAGAAAAGTTACGCCGGTAGGAAGAAGCCTATTTTGAGGCGCATCTGGTTCTGTGGGTACGGCGCATAGATACGACGGCGCAAATTTACACTTACGCCGTGCATCTCGAGATACGCCGGCGTAAGTGCTATCTGAATCCGGGCCACTGTGTGCATCTTCAAATTTTGGCGTGTGGATTATCCAATACAAATGGTTGTGCAAAACATAACATTGAAACTGGTTTGGGAGGGGGGGTAATCTTGTATACGGCCCATCATGTCAATGATGTTCTTAAAATTTTGCTCAATGACATTCATCCTATTCCTCATAATGTCCATTTCAGTACTGCATTCCATAATTTGTTGGATGACGATTTGGGCACTAGCACTGGAGAAAGGTGTCCTATCAGATGCTGTGATACCACCATGTTCATCCCCTAAGAAAAACCAAAAGGGTTTTTTAGTAATGTGCAGGCCTACCTACATCTCTTTTTCCCTGTGAAGCTGGGGTGACACTGACCTGTTGTGCTGATAATCTCCACCTCCCCATTTTCCACAACTCCTTCTTCCACCTCTCCTTCTTCCACCTCTCTTTCTTCCACCTCTCTTTCTTCCACCACTCCTTCTTCCACATCCTCCTCCTCCACATGCTGAGGTTGGTGTTTTTTTTTGGGTCTGGGCCTCCTTGCCTCCTCCGAATGGTGTCCTCTTCTTTCCCCTAATAACATGAAACAAAAGGTATACTCAGCACACAGATTTTGGAGGGCAGAAATAGAAAACATTGCTTAGAAGTGGGGTACAATTGTCTGTTTGGGATCAATCCTAAAAACATAACCTTTGTTTTTCTGATTTCTCCCAAGCTGGGATACTGCGCTTTTTGGCAAAGTGACACACATGGATGCACCCCAAAAACAATATTTGTGTGAGACCCTAAGAAAAATGTTAGTTATGGGGGACACACAGGTGCTCTTGAGTCCAGATGTGAAAACAGCTGCTTATTATCACTGTGTGAATGAATCCGGTTTGCCTTTCACATTCTAGTAAGGTTGAACAAACATATCATCTTGTCAACAATGTTTATAAACGTTGTTTTACGCCAAATAGGCATGTCCAGGTGTGCTTTTCCTGGAACACCGGAAAACATTGGATTTGTGAGGAACGATGTGGAGGAACGATGTTTACTACGAACGGGAGAATACTACACTTTGCCAAATTCAACAAATACATTTGCCATGTTCAAAAGTACAACCAGGCCAAAGAAGCAGATGGAGAAAAACATGTTCACAAATTTTAAAGACAATTGCAAAAAACACATTAAAATTGCCTACTTTTCTCAATAATTCTCTTGATCCTCCTATACTGCTCTGGCTCACGCAATTTCAAATCCGACCACCTTTTTCTGAGCTGCTCCTTGGACCTCGTGACCCCAAATATGTCATAAAGTCTCCTCGCCACTTTGTCCATTATTTTGGCCTTCCTGCGATTAGGGGTGTTGTATGGGCCATGATCTCCATCATAATCTTTCCTCCGCAGTATGTTCACCATCTCCACCATCTCTTCTAGTGACATATTTGTCGCTTTGTAGCACCTGGGCCTGGATCGTGACGTTCCCGCTTCCGGCCTTTCCTCGTCGGGAAAGGGTAAACCACGCTCCTGTGACACCGCCATATTCTCATTTCACAATGATTAGGGGCATGGAAAAGAGGAAAGGGTCCATCATGGGCGGGCGAAGAGGGCGGCGTTTCACGCATGCGCGGGGTATATAAGGAGAACGATGTGATTATGTTAGTTACGCAGGGCCAAATTCTCAAAAGAGATACGCAGACTTAACTGCTGTTCAGCCTGCGTATCTCTGTGCCTAACTTTGGAAACGATTCTCAAAAGGCTTTTTCCAAAGTTAGGCAGAAAATCTGACATGTGTAAAACACTTACACGGTCAGATTTTAGGATGCAGTACCGCATCCGCCACTGGGGGCATTTCTCATTGAAATCCAGCTTTGCGTATGCAAATGAGGACTTAAGTAGATTTTCAAAGCATTTCAGCACTTTGATTTCTGCCTAAGTTCCGAATTTGCCGGCGCAAAATTAGGGCTGGTTTTACAATGTGGAAAGTTAGCCAAACCTTGTAAAGGCCCATTCCAGCGACGGCATTTGGTATACATTCCTGAGGGAGAACTCCACGGCAATTTTGAAATTCAAAACCGGCATGGGTTCCCCCCCAGGAGCATACCAGGCCCTTAGGTCTGGTATGGGTTGTAAGGAGACCCCCCCACGCCGAAAAATTGACGTAGGGGGTCCCCCTACAATCCATACCAGACCTGTATCCAAAGCACGCTACCCGGCCGGCCAGGAATGGGAGTGGGGACGAGCGAGCGTCCCCCCCCTCCTGAGCCGTGCCAGGCCGCGTGCCCTCAACATGGGGGGGTTGGGTGCTCTGGGGCAGGGGGGCGCACTGCGGGCCCCCCCACCCCAGAGCACCCTGTCCCCATGTTGATGAGGACAGGACCTCTTCCCGACAACCCTTGCCATTGGTTGTCGGGGTCTGCGGGCGGAGGCTTATCGGAATCTGGGAGTCCCCTCAAATAAGGGGGCCCCCAGATACCGGCCCCCCACCCTAAGTGAATGGATATGGGGTACATCGTACCCCTATCCATTCACCTGTAGGCAAAAAGTAAAATGTAGTAAACACACAACACAAGGCTTTTTAAAATATTTTATTATTCTGCTCCGGATGCCCCCCCTGTCTTCGTTATTAGCTCAATTACCAGGGGGGGCTTCTTCTTCCACTCTCCGGGGGTCTTCTTCCACTCTCCGGGGGTCTTCCGCTCTCCGGGGGCTGCTTCTCCGGACTCCGGGGGGGCTTCTCCGGACTCCGGGGGGCTTCTTCCATCTTCTCCCCTCTTCCGCTCTTGACTCGGCGAACCCCGGTTCTTCTGCAGCTCTCCGGTGCCTTCTTCTTCAGCGCTGGCTGCCTGCTATGTTTGTGTGTTAGCTCGATTTCAAACAGGCAGCCAGCGCGGTCTTCTGTGGCGTCAGGGTCTTCTGGTCTTCTGTTCTTCCGATGTTGCCTCGTCGCCTGTTGTCGCTGTAATGATGGAAGCGCGCCTTGCATCCCATTTATATAGGCATCACCGTCCCATCATGCTCCGGCAGGTACCCACGTGGTGGGTGCACGTGGGTAGGCACCCACCACGTGGGTACCTACCGGAGCATGATGGGACGGTGATGCCTATATAAATGTGATGCAAGGCGCGCTTCCATCATTACAGCGACAACAGGCGACGAGGCAACATCGGAAGAGGGGAGAAGACCAGAAGACCCTGGCGTCACAGAAGACCGCGCTGGCTGCCTGTTTGAAATCGAGCTAACACACAAACATAGCAGGCAGCCAGCGCTGAAGAAGAAGGCACCGGAGAGCTGCAGAAGAACCGGGGTTCGCCGAGTCAAGAGCGGAAGAGGGGAGAAGATGGAAGAAGCCCCCCGGAGTCCGGAGAAGCCCCCCCGGAGTCCGGAGAAGCCCCCCCCGGAGAGCGGAAGACCCCCGGAGAGTGGAAGAAGAAGCCCCCCCTGGTAATTGAGCTAATAACGAAGACAGGGGGGGCATCCGGAGCAGAATAATAAAATATTTTAAAAAGCCTTGTGTTGTGTGTTTACTACATTTTACTTTTTGCCTACAGGTGAATGGATAGGGGTACGATGTACCCCATATCCATTCACTTAGGGTGGGGGGCCGGTATCTGGGGGCCCCCTTATTTGAGGGGACTCCCAGATTCCGATAAGCCTCCGCCCGCAGACCCTGACAACCAATGGCAAGGGTTGTCAGGAAGAGGTCCTGTCCTCATCGACATGGGGACAGGGTGCTCTGGGGTGGGGGGGCCCGCAGTGCGCCCCCCTGCCCCAGAGCACCCAACCCCCCCATGTTGAGGGCATGCGGCCTGGCACGGCTCAGGAGGGGGGGGGGGCGCTCGCTCGTCCCCACTCCCATTCCTGGCCGGCCGGGTAGCGTGCTTTGGATACGGGTCTGGTATGGATTGTAGGGGGACCCCCTACGTCAATTTTTCGGCGTGGGGGGGTCTCCTTACAACCCATACCAGACCTAAGGGCCTGGTATGCTCCTGGGGGGGGAACCCATGCCGGTTTTTTCTTTGAAAATTGGCATGGAGTTCACCCTCTCAGGAATGCATGCTGAGCGACGCTGTCATTTTTTTTTATAATTAATTGTTTTCCTGGCGCGTCTTTTTTTTTCAGCCGTCGCAACTTTAGTGTCCCGTCGAAATTCTCAAAGCCGACCGGCGTTAATTACGTTCGCGCGCTGCACGTCGGGAAAATGACGTCACACGCATGCGCAGTACGGCCGGCGCGGGAGCGCGCCTCATTTAAATTTTAAACGCCCCCAGGAGAGGAGGACCGCCTTACGACGGCGGCACTTAAGTTACACAGCGTGTAATTTCTACCTAAGTGCTTTGACGATCAGGTACTTAGGTAGAAATTTTAAGTCAGTGTAACTTAACTGCTGAAATTTAAGTTACGCACAGTTTTTGAGAATTTGGCCCGCAGAGTCTGCTCGAGCGGAAGTGAGGAACGGCAGAAACAAAGGTAAATTTGAAAATGGGCCCAGCAGAGGCCTAGAGACTTGAGTCATGGGATGGGGGGTTCATATGTTGATCGCACCCTTGCGCTATTATTTATCTTGGGGCCGCCTATGCTATTTTGCTCTCCATCTGCTCTGAGACATCTCCAAATATATATGTGAGACTGCAAAACCTCTTTATTTTATTGTGTATCAGATCAGGCAATGATTGTGATTGTTGGACAGAGGTAATTAGGCAGTGTATCATCTCATCAATGCTGAGGGGCATGATATCTACACATGAATAGTGCCTTGATGAATGCTATCATTACTTTTGCATGTTTTCATGCCACTTATTTAGTGAAATGTAAACACAGGGTCTGCAGGTAAAATCCTAATTTTCAACAACAATGGGGCAGAGCTGGGCAGCATTTTAGCAGCAGGAGACACTGTGTTTGAAGATTCTGCGCATATTCTGACAATGTAAAAGCTTAGCCTAGTGTTTATAATTATTGTTTTTGGTATTCTAGAAAAACATTTAAACGATGGAGCAATTGAACCTTCCCGAAATCTGATGCGATTTATTGAAAAATATCGCGAACTCCCCTGCCTTTGGGATTCCAGGAACCCAGCCTACCACAAGGCCAATTTCGGAACGGCAACACTTGAAAAATTTGCAAAATACATGCAGACTTGGATTCCGGAGTGCACATTTACCATGGTTAAGGATAAAATTAACAACCTCAGGGGCACATACAGGAAGACCTACAAGAAATTGCGTGGTCAGAGGTCAGGAGCAGCAGCACGTGCTGTAAAGGAGCCCAAGCTGTGGTACTACAAAGACCTCAGCTTTTTGGAGGATCAAATGGAGGGCCGGGATTCAATTTCCAGTCTTCCTTCCACCCTTCCTTCCAGGCTTCCTTCCAGCGGAACTTCCACGGTTCCCCCCACCCCTGCAGAGTGCGACCAGGAGCTGGCTGACATAGAGGAGGCAGATCTGCCGAGCTTCAGTGAGGTATAGTAGTTTACAACATATTTCTTGGCTGCAAATTATTGTTGATTTATTGAGATGAATTTGTAACCAAAAAGGAAAGCTTGGAAACACAAACAAAAGTCGTGGGTAGAAAGAATTGTGTCAGGGATGCCAACTGCAGGGGTCAGAATGAGAGTCTGTTCAATTTAAATTAATACAAAATAAAACAGTCAAGAGCATGAAAATGTGTGTGATTGATTGTGCAAAATATTAAAACATGTCCCTTTTTACTACACAGGAAGAGACCAGCCAGGAGGCGGCAGCTCCCGAAGATGTCAACCAGGCAGAAGGGGTGAGTGGCAGCCAGGAGGAGGCTGGGCCGAGTGGATATCAGCAGGTGCCCTGGCTCAGCACCATCTCACAGGTGCCACCCCTCCAGATGCGCCGACCAACCCAAAAGAGGCGCTGGAGGCAGCTGGAGGAGGAGAGCCTGCAGGTGATCAGGGAGGCATCCCAGATCATGAGGGGCCCCCTGAACCCAACGGAGAGCTACAACTCATCCCTCTCCAACGACCTTCGAGAATTGGGGGAGGAACAAAGGGGCCTGGCCAAAGACATGATAAACAAGGTCATGTGGTGGGCGAGAAGGGACCTGCTGACAAGGGACACTGATTTGAGTGACCCGGCCCGGCCTGCTTCTCATCTTCCTCCTGCTGCCACATCATCACCACCTGCAAGGGGCCGTGGACGGGGCCGTGGAAGTAACGCTGCAAGGCAGCCTGGAAGGAAGGCTGTAAGAAAGACCAGAAAGTGATTCCCTGCCTTCCAGCTGATTTGGCCACAAACTGAGGTTGTTGTAGTACCACAGCTTGGGGTCATTTATGTCATCTGCTGCTGCTTCTAATTTCTGGGATTTGGGGAGCACATTGTGACTCCTGAGGTTGTTGATTTTGTTCTTGATAATGGTGGAATGTGCCGTTGGTGTCCAAAAAGTCTTGAATTTGTTTTGTGAATTGCTCAAGTGTTGCCGTTCTTTTTCAAAAAAAATTTGACCAGAATAAATAGTAATTAAATTACGTTAAAACCTTGTCTATTGTGTTTTTCTGGTGAATAGCCATCAAACATTTTCTAAATACAATGTGTAATTAACAAATGACACAACCTCCTTGAGGGGGGGGGGGGACATTGGTGTGATAACTTGCCCAAAAAAAACCATAAAAAAAAATGTGCACTTAAAAAAACATTTCTCCCAAAAAAAAACAAAAAATAAACATTGGTGTGATAACTTGCCAAAAAAAAAAAATATATATATATGTGGAGTACTAAAAAATATTTTGGAGATCTGGCTTGCGAAAAAAACATAAAAAAAACATGAGATCACAAGCAAAAAAGAAAATAAATCAGTATGGGAGAACTCTGTCTAAATAGCATCAGCAAAACAATGTGTTTATTCTAGCAATAGAATGAAGAAAAAAATGCGCTGCAATAAACGAGACACTAATTTAAAAAATGTCGAATGTGCCATGTCAAAAACAAACGCAAGTTTTACAAGAACGAGCGCTCCCGTCCCCTCATTTAGTCTGAGCATGCGTGGGTTTTTTAACCAATAGTCGTGCGTACTAACCATCGGTTTGGACCTATCGGTCAGCGGTCCATCGGTTCGATTTTAAAGCAAGTTCTCTAATTTTTGTCTGAAGGACAACAGACCGATGGACCGTACACACGGTCGGTTTGGACCGATGAAACTGGACTTCAGGCCATTTTCATCGGTTTGGACCGACCGTGTCTACGCGGCCTGAGGGTGGTCACATGTCTAAAAATCAGTTCAGGTATCTGTTTCACATATTTTGAAATAGTGTAATCTTCCGAAAGGAAGTGCCAGTTTTTAGTGATCAGTGATCGTAATTGGGATTCGTTGGTAGAATGTAACAAAACCAACGGTCTGCTCCCATTGTCTAAGGGTGGTCCCATACACTGAGGAATTTCTGGATCTGGCCTTAGCTCTATTGAAGGAACAGCTCAATAGAGTTCTGGTACAGCCCCTCGCATTTCTTGTAAAAGGTCAGCTTGTTTCTGAAAGTCCTGATCTGATGTACATCACAATTGTATATATTTGGCGTAAGGGATGCTTCTCAATAGTGATGGTGGGTGCATGCTTTGAGCATGGAGTAATATATTTCCTGCACTAGGTTTCCTGTATAGATCTGTATTCATCAATACCTGTTGATATGTTAAGGGCTAGAAAAGACACCTGTGTTTCACTAACAGTATGCGTGAATTTCAAATTGTATTGATTGTTATTAAGTTGCTCCAGAAATAAACAGAGCTCTTGAACGATGCCAGTCCAATAGGTCATCTATATATCTAAACCAGTACAGAATCATGAAGAGCCATGGTGTAAAAGTATAACTGAAAAATATCTCTCTCTCTCCCATCTGTACATCAGGGGTGTACAAGCAGTACACCTGTAAGGGGCCCGGATGGCAACCCCCTTTTTTTTTAGGGGCCCGGAGGTCCCCAGGGGCCCGGAGGCCCACAGGGCCTCAGATGGCAACCCCCCTTTTTTTATTAATTTTTTATAAAAAAAAATATAATTTTTTTAATATATTTTTATTTTATTTTTTATTAAAGGGCCAATTTTTTTTTTTTTTAGAGGTCCGGAGGCCCCCAGGGCCCCGGATGGCAACCCCCCTTTTTTTATTTTATTTTTTATAAACAAATATATTTTTTTTAATATATTTTTTTTTTATTAAAGGGACAATTTTTTTTCCGGAGGTTCCCAAGGGCCCGGAGATCCCCAGGGCCTCGGATGACAACCCCCTTTTTTTTATTAAAAAAAATGTATTTCTTTTATATATATATATATATATATTTAAAGGGCCCCCGGTTGGCAACCCCCCTTTTTTTTATAAAAATTTGTTTTATATTTTAGTTTTTAGTTTTTTATTTTTAGTTCTTTTTTTATATATATATATACATTTTTTTTTATTAAAGGGCTCAGAGGTCCCCAGGGCCCCATGTGGCAAACCCCCTTTTTTTTTATAAATGTTTATTTTATTTTTTTTGTTTATAATTTTTTTTTTTTAACCACTTCTCTACTTGGTGTTTTTCAGATTTGGTGTTTACAAGACTAAAACATTTTTTTTTGCTAGAAAATTACTTAAAACCCACAAACATTATATATTAATTTTTTTCTAACACCCTAGAGAATAAAATGGCGATCATTGCAATACTTTTTGTCACACCATATTTGCGCAGCGGTCCTACAAGCGCACTTTTTTTGGAAAAAATCACTTTTTTTAATTAAAAAATAAGACAGCAATAAATTTGGCCCAATTTTTTTATATATTGTGAAAGATAATGTTACGCCGAGTAAAATGGTACCCAACATGTCACGCTTACAAATTGCGCCCGCTCGTGGCATGGCGTCAAACTTTTACCCTTAAAAATCTCGATAGGCGACGTTTAAAAAATTCTATAGGTTGCATTTTTTGAGTTACAGAGTAGGTCTAGGGCTATAATTATTGCTCTCGCTCTAACGATCGCGGCGATACCTCACTTGTGTCGTTTGAACACCGTTTTCATATGCGGGCGCTACTCACGTATGCGTTCGCTTCTGCGCACAAGCTCGTCGGGACGGGGCGCTTTAAATTTTTTATTTTTTTTTCTTATTTATTTTTATTTATTTGATTATTTTTTACACTGGATACAAAAAAAAAATGATCACTTTTATTCCTATTACAAGGAATGTAAACATCCCTTGTAATAGAAAAAAGCATGACAGGTCCTCTTAAATATGAGATCTGGGGTCAAAAAGACCTCAGATCTCATATTTAGACTAAAATGCAAAAAAAAATAAAAAAAATTGAAACGAAACAAAAAAAAATGTTTCTTTAACCACTTAAGCCCCGGACCATATTGCTGCCTAAAGACCCAAGGGGTTTTTACAGTTCGGGACTGCGTCGCTTTAACAGACAATTGCGCGGTCGTGCGACGTGGCTCCCAAACAATTTTTTTTTCCCACAAATAGAGCTTTCTTTTGGTGGTATTTGATCACCTCTGCGGTTTTTATTTTTTGCGCTATAAACAAAAATAGAGCGACAATTTTGAAAAAAATGCAATATTTTTTACTTTTTGCTGTAATAAATATCCCCCAAAAACATATATACATTTTTTTTTCCTCAGTTTAGGACGATACGTATTCTTCTACCTATTTTTGGTAAAAAAAATCGCATTAATCGTTTATCGGTTGGTTTGCGCAAAATTTATAGCGTTTACAAAATAGGGGATAGTTTTTTTGCATTTTTATTTATTTTATTTTTTTTACTACTAATGGCGGCGATCAGCGATTTTTTTCGTGACTGCGACATTATGGCGGACACTTCGGACAATTTTGACACATTTTTGGGACCACTGTCATTTTCACAGCAAAAAATGCATTTAAATTGCATTCTTTATTGTGAAAATGACAGTTGCAGTTTGGGAGTTAAACACAGGGGGCGCTGTAACATTTAGGGATCACTGTGTGTGTGTTTACTAGTGTAGGGGGGTGTGGCTGTAGGAATGACATCATCGATCGGATCTCCCCTATAAAGGGGATCACCCGATCGATGCGCCGCCACAGTGAAGCACGGGGAAGCCGTGTTTACACACGGCTCTCCCCGTTCTTCAGCTCCGGGGAGCGATCGCGATGGAGCGGCTAAAAACAAATAGCCGCGCCGTCGTCCCGGATCGCTCCCCGAGCGGACCCGACCTCCGCATGTACCGGGGGGGGGGTCCCGATCGGACCCCCCACCCACGTCTAGCAGAGGACGTACAGGTACGTACATGTGCCTGTCCGTGACATTCTGCTGACGTATATGTACATGAGGAGGTCGGGAAGTGGTTAAGAGGCTGGGCGGGACTGACGTTTTGACGTCACTTTCACCCAACAGAGCTATGGGGATGGGCGAAGGAGATTTTTCCTTCAGTCTCGTCCCCAGTCAGCAGCCGAACGGTCCCGATCTCCTCCGCCGCTACCGACGGCTCCGGTAAGCGGCGGAGGGCGTGGGAGAGCGGCGGGAGGGGGGCCCTCTCCCGCCGCCGATAACGGCGATCTCGCGGCGAATCCGCCGCGGAGACCGCCGTTATCGTTAACAGAACCGCTGACACTAAAGATCGATACCTCGGTTGTGGCAGCAGCTGCTGCCGTTACCGAGATATCCATCTTTAAAGTTAGGCCGTATAAAGACGTACAGCGGTTTGGAAGTGGTTAAAGGGCCCAGAGGTCCCCAGGGCCCTGGATGGAAACTCCACTTTTTTTTATATATAAATGTTTATTTTTTTTATATATATATATATTTTTTATTAAAGGGCCCAGAGGTTTCCTTTTTTTTTATTAAAGGGTCCAGAGGTCCCAGACGGCAACCCCCTTTTTTTGTAATTTATTTTTATAAAAATTAATAATAATTTGTGTATATATATATATATATATATATATATATATATATATAGGGTCCAGGGCCCCAATTGGCAACCCCCCTTTTTAAAAAATATATATATATTTTTTATATATATTTTTTATTTCTGTATTTTCTTTTTATGAAAGGGCCCAGAGGTCCCCAAGACCCCAGATGGCTACCCCCCCTTCTTTTTATATAAATTATTCTTTATTCCTTCTTTTTTTGTAAAGGCCCCCCCACTTCTCAATTTGCGGCAGCCCCCCCCTTCTCAATTTCAGGCGGCAGCACCCCCTCCGGTTCTCTGCTCCAGGGGGCCCATGTCTAAAGCTGTATAAGGGGCCCCATAATTCCTGATGGCGGCCCTGTGCGCAGATATAGGTTTGCGTATGATGATGCACGCATCAGGTGCCCATGGCTACTCCTTGTATCTGAAGATACAATTGAGTCACGAAGACAAAGTAGTTTCTTTGTAAGGATACATTTAAGTAGATCAAGAAAAGAAAGAAAGAAATGATTAAGTGGCCAAGTATTCCTATCCTGCTCCATGAGATAGGACTCCATCACCCGGACGCCCCACTCGTGCGGGATACAAGAATACAAAGATTCTATAGCAACAAGTAGGGCGCCTGGGGAACATGGGTACATGTTTTAACAGGTCAGGCGTATCTTATATATGAAGGTAGACATGTGACATGGGGAAGAAGAAAATAATAGACAAACCTACTGGCGTTCTCTGTTAGAGACCTAATTCCAGAGATTATAGGCCTGCCAGGTGGGCGCGAAATACTTTTATGAACTGTCGGTGTATGAGGAAAATAATAATAATAATTAATCAAGTAATTTAAATTGTCTTTAACTATCAAGCCTTCCTGATAGGCCTGTATACACAGTACTCAGAATTGTGTCTGTGATATAGTTATTGACCCATAAATGAGCAGTTGGATGAGTATAAAGTAATTTAACCAATGTTATGAACGTATTAACAAACCCCAGCAGTATAAGGATCGCAAATAGGTAAGGCCAGTTAATAGAATCAAATGCTTTATGCGTATCTAGTGAAACCACAATCCTACTGTCAGGGCCCTCAGATGGAACTTGCAGATTGGTAAATAATCTACAGAGATTTATAGCCGTGAAGCGACCAGCCATTATTCCTACCATTTGATCAGGAACAATAATGGTAGGAATAATCAAATTCAATTGGCGGGCCAAGACTTTTGTCAGGATTTTTGCATCAACATTAATCAGCGAAATGTGACTCGCAATTCCTGGGTTTCTTATTTGGCATCGGTATCGGTATGATCAGTGCTTCCCACAAAGAATCCAGAAGAGTTCCAGACTCCTGCGCTTCACAATACACAGACAACAATCTTGGTGTAAGATACTCAGCATATTTTTGGTACCATTTGATCGAGTATCCATCTAACCCAGGAATTTTATTAGCTGCAAAAAAGGCCATAGCAGCATAATCCCCCCCCCCCATGATAGATAGGTAGATCTAGACTTGGCATCCTCCCCTGCCAGAACAGTAAGGTGTATATTTTACAAGTAATCAAGGAGAGCTTCTTGCATATACTGTATGTAGCCCTATACCTATACAGTTTGATATAAAATGCAGTAAAGGCTTGTGTAATCTCATCAGGTGTGGTTCGGAGTGTCTGGGTACTGTCATATACATAAGAAATGGATGATGTAGGGCCGCTACCCTCGCTAATTAAGCTAGTATTCTGCTGTTTTTGTCCCCAAATTCGAACAATCATTGTTGATACAGCAACTTCTTTTTATGTTTTTTTTTTAACAAGCAACAAGTCAAGCTGTCTCATAGCCTTTTCCCATACTCTATAATTAGAGGAGGAGGGATTTTTGACATATTCCGCCTCAGCCATGGAGACCTCTTGTTAGTCTGTTGTTTATTAACCATTTACTGTATATAGACTTTATCATGATCTTAGGCCAGAGCCCCCTACTCGCCTTCCAATTGTCATTGTAGAGAACTTAGGGCCAGATTCGCGTAGGTGAGCGGCGGCGTAACGTATCGTAGATACGTTACACCGCCGCAAGTTTTCATCGCAAGTGCCTGATTCACAAAGCACTTGCGATGAAAACTACGTTGGCAGCCTCCGGCGCAAGGCGGGCCAATTCAAATGGGCGTGTGCCATTTAAATTAGGCGCGCTCCTGTGCCGGACCTACTGCGCATGCTCCGTTTCGCAATTCCCGTCGTGCTTTGCGCGCCGTGACGTCATTTTTTCGAACTGCGACGCGCGTAGCGTACTTCCGTATTCCCGGACGTGTTACGCAAACGACGTTAAATTTTTAATTTCGACGCGGGAACGACGGCCATACTTTAGACAGCAATACGATTGCTGACTAAAGTTAGGGCACCCAAAACGACGACTAAATTTGCGACGGGAAACTAGACTAGCGGCGACGTAGCGAATGCGAAAATCCGTTGTGGAACGCCGTAACTCCTAATTTGCATACCCAACGCTGGTTTACGACGCAAACTCCCCCCAGCGGCGGCCGCGGTACTGCATCCTAAGATCCGACAGTGTAAAACAATTACACCTGTCGGATCTTATGGATATCTATGCGTAACTGATTCTATGAATCAGTCGCATAGATAGAAACAGAGATACGACGGCGTATCAGGAGATACGCCGTAGTATCCCTTTTGTGAATCTGGCCCTTATCTCTTATGTTCCAGTAAGTGTAGTGTTTAACCAAAGGTTGGTTTCAATTAAGCTGCAAATATACATGCATTAAAACTTGAATTTTCTTAACCTTCTGTGTATTAATATGCTGTTTTTTTAAGGCCTATCAATAGCTATATTAAGTGTTTTTTTTTTTGTTGTTTTTGTTTTTTTGTGGAAGAATACTCCTCTTCTGGTAATTTTATGTTTCTATACCTTTGTGTAGGAAACTATACCTGGACAAGGGTGCAGTTTGATTCTCCAAGCCCTGCAGCACGATTAGATCATTCAATGTGTCTTTTCCCATGGAAAATAAGGATGGACCTCTCAAAACCAGACTGTGAACCTGCTAATGTTACAGAGAAGATAGAGGATGATTTCTATACTCCTAATAAAGATTACAAGTCAGAGAAATGTGGCTACGTAACCCTTTGCCTAATCTTTGGTGGCATGGATACCAACGGAGAACTGTATAGTGACTGCAGTGTAACTGCTCTTACAAAATAATTTAATGTAGGATCGACTGGAGTTCCTTTTGGGTACATTAGATTTTTTTTGCCAATAAAACACTATAGAGAGTTAATCTTATAAATGGTTTTGGGTATTATGAATTTATGAAAACTATGTTACAGTGAAGCAGGGTGCTTGTCTTTCACATCTTCAAAAAGACGGATAAGATTTACAAAGACAGATGGAACAGACTGTGCAGCATGTGCAATGTGACAATACAAAATGACTATCAGCTTGCAGCTCGATAAAGAATTATTTTGCCGGTCAAAAATTGTGCTGTGTGGTGTTGTTCTGATGTCATTATTACTTGTTACAGTAAGGCCTCATGCACACTGGACGTTTTTGGATGTTTTAACAGCAGCTCCTTTTGGCAGTAGATGTTTTTTCTAGAGTCAATAAACTCCATCATGTTATCTTATGTGTCCATGCACACATGGGGCCAGATTCAGATAGGTCAGCGGATCTTTAGATCCGCGTAACCTATCTGAGTTACGATCCGCCGCCGGAAGTTTTTGAGGCAAGTGCTTAATTCAGAAAGCACTTGCCTCTAAACTTGCGGCAGCGTATCGTAAATCCCCCGGCGGAATTCAAATATCTCTTTCTGAATCCGGCCCATAGGCTGTTATCAGCAGTTTTGGACAGGTGGCGCTTTTGATTAGTAAGAAGAAAAAAGTGGGTTCTGAGAGATATTTTTCAGCTGTAAAAATGTTCTAACGCTGATAAACGCAGATAAATGCTCAATATTTGCTCACCAGTTTTTTAAATATTTTTGATCCATTGAAAAAGAAAAAAAAAACAATTCTTCAAAAAATAGGAACGTGGAAAAACGCTATTGCAAAAATGTTGAAAATAGTTAAACTCACTGCTGCCATTTGTTTAATGTTATTTTAATGTCCAGAGTGCATGAGGCCTTATAATGACATCTGAAAATCTTGATAAGTTTCAGTTGGATCTTTTCTGTATATGTGCAGGCACAGAAATAACTGTAAATTGCTTGATATTTTCCAGTCAGATCTTTTCTTCTAATGTGCATTTAATTTTAGAGTGAAGATAATAAAGATAAACCCACCATTTTTATGTCACTGGATGTCCAAATGTAGATCAGTATTTATAAAATGATATACAGTGGGGATCGAAAGTTTGGGCACCCCAGGTAAAAATTTGTATTAATGTGCATAACGAAGCCAAGGATAGATGGAAAATTCTCCAAAAGGCATCAAATTACAGATTAGACATTCTTATAATATGTCAAAAAAGTTAGATTTTATTTCCATCATTTACACTTTCAAAAGGACAGAAAACAAAAAAATGGCGTCTGCAAAAGTTTGGGCACCCTGCAGAGTTAATATCTTGTACTGCCCCCTTTGGCAAGTATCACAGCTTGTAAACGCTTTTTGTAGCCAGCCAAGAGTCTTTCAATTCTTGTTTGAGGTATCTTTGCCCATTCTTCCTTACAAAAGTCTTCCAGTTCTTTGAGATTTCTGGGCTGGCTGTCAGGCCCTGCTCTTTTAAGGTCTATCCATAGATTTTCAATTATGTTGAGGTCAGGAGATTGTGAAGGCCATGGAAAAACCTTCCATTTACGCCTCTTGATGTAATCCCCATGGATTTTGAGGTGTGTTTAGGATCATTATCAATTTGTAGAAGCCATCCTCTCTTTAACTTCAGCTTTTTCACAGATGGCATCAAGTTACCATCCAAAATTTGCTGAAATTTTATTAAATCCATTTTTCCATCTACTCGTGAAATGTCCCCTGTGCCACTGGCTGCAATACAACACCAAAGCATGATTGATCCACCCCCATGCTTAACAGTTGGACAGAGGTTCTTTTCATTAAATTCTCTGCCCTTTCTTCTCCAAACGTACCTTTGCACGTTACGACCAAAAAGTTCTATTTTAACCTCATCGGTCCATAGAACTTGTTTCCAAAATGCATCAGGCTTGTCTATATGTTCATTTGCAAAGTTCAAACACTGATTTTTGTGGTGAGGACGTAGAAGAGGTTTGGTCTGAATGTGTGTACAGCCATCAGACCATATGATCCCAGCGGACATGTCCGATGAAAACGGTCCGGCGGACCGTTTTCATCGGACAGTCCGACCGTGTGTACAAGACCTCACACATCTTGCTTTAACTTCCACTGTTCCTGATGACTGCCATTTCTTAATTACATTCCGAACAGAGGATATTGACATCTGAAAACGCTTTGCTATCTTCTTATAGCCTTCTCCAGCTTTGTGATCGTCAACTATTTTCAGTTTCAGTTTTCTAGACAACTGCTTAGAAGAAGCCATGGTGCTGATTGTTGGGGCAAGGTCAGATGAGTCTGGGCATTTAAAACCTTTGAGATTGACATCACCTGGTTTTCCCAGACGATGATTGAGAACAATCCATGACACTGGCAGGTCTCAGCTTTGCAAAGGGGGCAGTGCATGCTATATATTCTGCAGGGTGCCCAAACTTTTGCAGACGCCATTTTTTTGTTTTCTGTCATTTTGAAAGTGTAAATGATGGAAATAAAATCTAACTTTTTTGACATATAAGAATGTCTAATCTGTAATTTGATGCCTTTTGGAGATGTTTCTATCTTTCCTTGTCTTCGTTATGCACATTAATACAAATTTTTACCTGGGGTGCCCAAACTTTCGATCCCCACTGTAATCACAGATTCTAATATATTCTAATATTATATAAGTATTATAATAATTATATACTTAAAGCTCGACTGCAAAACAAAACTAAATGATAACTAGCATAAGGATCAATGAACTGATTTTTCAGCTTTGGGTAGAAACTGTTTGAATACATCAGACACTGGTTTATTATATCACCCACCAACTCTAGTGATGAGCTCTCTACCTTTGATTTTCCAAGACCTAACTCCGATCCCACCCTTATTGTATTTTTAATCAAGATTTGCAGTACGGTGCAAGGTCAGCATATACTGTCCAGGCCCCCTCCCACTTAAAAAAAACAACTTTATGTTGGGTGATGTTAAAACTACCTGTAAAGAAAAAGTTAGATTTAGTCTTACCTTGCCCCCATCTACTAAATCACTGGGGATGACATCACTGTCCTTCTTCACAAAAGATTCCACTTAATCTCACAGGTCCTCAAGGGTAGGTTCCCCCTCACAAAACCATCTCTGTAAGGCTCTCCCACAGCAATCCAGGGCTGCCAAAGTCATATACCTCCAGAGAGCATTCTGTTATCTCCCCCAAGTATTCCTGCTCTTCGTGTGTCAGGAAGGGCAAGCCAGTAACCAAGTCCCATCCTCCTTGCTGAGAGCCTCTTCACAGTCTCATCGGAAGTTCGGACCAGCCCTTGCATCAGCGATCCTGCCAGGCACTTCTGCCACTCTGCACTCCCGAGCTCCCTGTCTGCGCTATCAGGGGTTATTAAGTCAGAGGTGTAAGAGAGGCCTTTCCCTGCATACCGTGCTCTACAATCAGGTACGTGACAGCGTGCCATTGCAGAGCCCAATATCGACTGTCCAGCTCTATCTCCTGCTGGACCAGCCCTGTCCAACTCTGACACCTACTGCTTTTGGGGCCACTCTCCCAGGAATGGCATCCATAACTCCCATTGGTCACTGGCCCGTTGCCCTGTGGTTGGAAAGCACTTGCCCTGGTGTATACCAGCAACCTGGAGGGCACCAATCCAGACCTTCACCCAAATCTGCTGCCTGATCTCCAGGTATTGGTCCACAGACACAGTCCTGGGGTTTACTGAAAAGGCAATCCGCAGCAGCCCCTGTAACTCTGATGCCAGGTTTATATTTCTGCTGGGCCGACCAAAGTATGTTATCCCAATCTTGGATCCCGGTGGTGTTCACAGGAAGTAGGTACTATCCCACCACTTGGCACTAATGTGACGGACCCCGTACTCAAGAGGAGTATGTCCGCCGTATAAGCTTCCCTTGCCCGTTACCAGCATGATTCAAGATTCCTTAGTCCACCCAGTCACTTGTCGAGACATCAGTGTAGAGTGGTAAGAAGCATAAGACAGGTACAAAGAGATATACACTCTGGGGACCATCCCCCTTCTTTACATGACTCAGGGCGGGGTAAACTACATTCAGTAACAAGAGACAAACAGCCTTTAGAAAGGGCTGCAGGAGAAATCCCCCCTCCCCTCTAGCAGCTAATCCACATACACATCCCATAATAGGTTGCTCCCAAGGCAGACAGAAACAATAGAACAGTGGGATACATCCACTTAAAGTGGAGGTTCCACCTATCTAACAACTTAACCTTAAACACAAGGGCACAGTTAGCCTAAAAACCGTTCGCCAAACAAAAATTTTTAAAACGTTTGTTTACCTTTCTTTATGGTCTGTGAAGCAGGCACTTCCTGGTCTGTCTGAGTGGGGCTGGGCGTGTCTATTTCTTTCCAGCATAGGGCTTCAGAATGCCAGGAGCTAAGATGGAAACATCCATTGCTGTATTTTATAAAGTTTACTTTCTGATGAATTAAGAATGCTGGTGCCTAGATTCCTGGGACAGGTGAGTACATTATTGTACATGTACTAAGCGGGAGAAAGGATTTTTTTTTAAAAAAATGAATTTCGGGGGAACCACCCCTTTAATAATAAACACATAACAAACCCCCACCCCACCTCTAACTATCTAGAAATGGTCTAGGAGACTCTCTGAAAATATTCTAGCAATCTTAAAGGTGGAATTATTTATCTTCATATATTTCTTGAGGGATTTTGTTCATAAATATTACTGTCCCAAGTAAAAGAGCCCCTTCAACTTTCAACACAAACCACACATATAGAACCCAAGATAACAGGGGTAAAACTAAATTCTGAGTCCGGTGTGGTTGCGCTGGGAGTTTGGTTAGGACAGACCTGACTTGGGTTCTCAGTCACCCTGTGCCCCTAATAGGCACAGGGTTACTTACACATTAGAGGGCCTGGGGGAGCTGGAAAACAAGTTTCCCGACCTCTCTAAGGTAAGCTGGGTTCCACAGCCCCCCGCCCAAAGTGACTCACTTCACACAATAGAAGGTAAAAATACAAACATATGACTAGTCGAGATATAATCCCATCATTTGGAACAATGTTTTATGTCACTTTTTATGTCACTGTGAGTAAATTTCCACATCGTTATGTTTGTTACATTTTTGCATGCAGTATTGTGATATTGCTTTAAAAAAATTGTATTTTGTACCTGAATTATGCAATCCTCCTCAACAATTACTACGCATGAAATTAATCTAGCTGGTTGTCAAGGAGCCGGCCCCCGTTGAGTCCTTAACAACTAGTGACTCATTGCTGTTGTCAGCAGAGTGTTAACAACAGAGCAGACAAAGAAAAGAAAAAAAACTGTGTGGCTCCCCCCAACAATTTTTATTTTTTTTATAACAGGGACAAAGCCCACGTGGCCCAACATGGTATATAACAGTGCGTATGACAAAACAATCACATTTTTACAGCTCAGAGTACATAATAGCATGATAGTCAGGCATGGATAACTCCTACGCAGAGGAGGGAGCCAACATGCTAATTAGTAGCGATATTAGGTGTCAGGGCCCATGTGCCCGATCCCTTCATTTTCTATTTGACAAAGAAGACCCCTAAACATGGGGTTGAGAAATACCAGAAAAAGAAGATAAGAGTGAGAGTAGCGTAAATAAATACAAGAGGCGTTCGGAGAGTAGTAAGAGGTTGTGAGGAGGGGGGGATGGAAGGGGTGGGGGATTCAGTCTCCCGCGAATGGGATGCCGGTGGGATTCACCTGGAACGTTGTTATATCAAACCTGCTCGTTCCCTGGGGGAAATCAAAGGGGCATCTGCCGAAGAGCACAGTTCACACCTCACCGGCGGGTTCTTTCAAAGCTTGACCCTCCACTGAGAATATGAAGACATTCCAAAGCTGCCAAGTTTTAGTGAACGTTTCCTGTCTATTTTGCGCTGTGAGGACGAGGTCCTCCATGCGTTTTATCTCTTCCACTTTTGCAAGCCAAAAATCAATGGTCGGTGCAAGAGTGACTTTCCAATAAAGTGGAATGCAGGCTGTGAAGAAAATAGACTTTATTCTGGATTTTCTTATAGGTTCTGTTTGTTTTTTAAGAACCCCTGGACCGATCTGGGTGAAATTTGGATATGTTGATCCCCCAGATCGGAGCTATCAGGGGATATGTAATTGTAGGGATACCTTGTGTGGAAAGGGGTGCTCCAACTTTTGGGAAACTTGGGGTGCTCTCTGCCTGGAGATAATTGGTTTATTCCTTAACTGATATCAATATCTCCCAGGCAGAGCTTGCTGTGATAATATCGTCTGCGGTGTCATGTAAATGAACTTTCGTCTGTCTCTCAAGAAGCATTCATTGTGTGAATTTCTATTGTTTAGCAGGTGAGAAGAGCTTATCTCTGCATCACCTCGTCTGGGTAACTGACCAGTAATTAACACATGTGGATTATATCGGAGACAGGACGTCTGTCTCCTTAGAGGTCGTTAGTAAAACCATTGTATGATGTTGTGTGAGGAGATTGTCATTGTTCATCTGATTACTTCAAGTATTCCTTTTGCTGTATATAAGACCTGCCTCTCATTAAAGCGATGCTAGATCTGGACACCCTTCATGAAGTCTTGGCTCATGTTTGGGGGGAACATTCTAACCATTGGAAGAACCATCCTGGAAACTGCATTCATCTCCACTATCCCTCTACCTTCTATGGTAGCGATAATCACTTATGCTCGGCGATTGGGAGATGCAAAGAAGGCCGCAGTACCCTAACCACTGCAGGTCTTAACAACTGGTGGCAAGCAGCGGGATTGAATGGGACGCATAAAGACAGCAGGTGAATGGCCCAGCATTACGAGAGACTAAAAAGGACTACGCTAAAGGATCTGCTGGAAGCCCGAGGTCAAGTGGCAAGCAACAAAAAGAGAGCTACCCTCATAGCAGAACTAATGGAGGGTGACCAAACCAGCAGCATGGCGAATGTCAGCCAGGAGGAAGCAGAGTTCCAACAGAAGGTGACGTGGAGGCTAAACCTATACGGGCCAAATCCCACACCGGAGATGGTGACGCAAGTCCTGGAGCAGGTGAGCGCAGAACGCAGAGCACAACAGGCAAGCTTAAACCAAGGAGACACCGCTTCCTTAGCCGGATCTATAAATGGAGGGCAGCGGAGAAAGATTAACTATGCTGCGTTTAAAAGTTTTTCGATGGAGAAATGGAAATTGACGCATACCTACAAGATTTTGAGCGTCAATGCGCTTTGGAGGGTCTGGAATCGGAGCAATGGGCGGCGATTCTAAACAGCAAACTCACGGGCCGAGCAGCAGAGGCATACCGAGCAGTTCCTGATACAGCCATACACGACTACGCCAGGGTAAAGGACATTCTGCTAGCCAGGTATGCCGTGACCCCAGAGACTTACAGGAAAAAGTTTCGGGCATTACGGAAAGGGGGCCGAGACTCCTACACCGAATGGGCTTTTAGGATGTATCGGGCGGCCCAAAACTGGATACAAGGCTGCCAAGCCGCGACGCTAGAGGAGGTGCTACAACTCTTCTTACTAGAACAATTTTTTGACCACACACCTGCAGACACCAAGGACTGGGTCAGAGACAGGAAGCCGGCCACAATCGAGGAAGCGGCCAAGCTGGCAGACGAGTATCACGAAGGAAGAAAAGGAGAGGCTAGTGGAAACCGCCCTCTGGTAGGGTCCAGCACCCCAACGCCAGGTCCGGTGACCCACCATCGACCGAACGCGGTACCGCCCACTACACCACCTAATGTTAACCGGAGACCGCCATTGGTATGTCACCAATGCAATCAGCCAGGGCACTACAAAATACATTGCCCTCAGCGGAGCAGAGGCAATTGGGAGCGGCCATCACCACCCTCACCGAGGGCAGCCACTCATCACTATCAGCATGAGCTGCTGGAAGACCACAGCACTGAATCTGAGCAATGGACCAAACTACATGAGGTGAACCTAGCACAAGCCGAGGGGGACAACCGGGTGCACCACAGACAATGGGTCACAGTAGATGGAAAGGAGGCTGAGGCACTACGAGACTCTGGAGCCACCCTCACTCTGGTGCAGCCTCACACCATATCTGCAAAGGCGTGCACCAACAGGACTGTTGCAGTAAGAGTGGCAGGAGGCGCCATCCACAAACTACCCACAGCCCAAGTGCAGTTAAATTGGGGCACCGGAGCCAAGCAGATGGAAGTAGGCATTATGTCGGGCCTACCTACGGAAGTATTGCTGGGGAACGATTTGGGGTGCCTAACCTCACAGCTGCTTACCCCAGATCCCGCTGGAACCTGCCCTGTGACTACCAGGGCGCAACCCCGCCGAGCTGGACAGACGCACTCCGAGGAACCACAGGTAGGAACCAAAAACCCTGTAGTATGTCCGGACCCTATCCCCTTCTGGGGCACTCCACAAGACTTTGGCCAAGCCCAGCAGTCAGATCCCACCTTAGCAGGTTACAGGAGGGCCGTAGGTACCCCTAAGGAAGGTAATGCTCAAGAGGACTTCCACTGGGACAAGGGACTGCTATATAGGGTCACAGGGGGAGTGGGAAGTGGGGCAGCCCAAGTTATAAAAAGGCAGCTAGTTGTACCCCGCAAATACAGAGCAGAGCTTCTAAAGCTCAGCCATGATATCCCGCTAGCCGGACATCTGGGTATCAAGAAAACTAAGGATCGCCTTACCCAGACGTTCTTCTGGCCAGGGATATCAAAAGACTTGCAGACGTACTGCAGGACATGTGACACGTGTCAAAGGATTGGAAAACGTGGGGACCACCCCAAGGCCAAGTTACGGTCCTTAACTATAATAGAGGAACCATTCTCCCGAGTGGCAGTAGACCTGATAGGGCCCCTCAACAAACCCAGCACCTCCGGAAGGCGCTACATCCTCACGGTGGTGGACTATGCCACCAGGTACCCTGAGGCAGTGGCGCTCCCCAACATTGAGGCGGAGACAGTAGCGGAAGCTCTAGTCAGGATCTTTTCTCGAGTAGGATTCCCCCGGGAAATACTCTCAGATCAGGGGACCCAGTTCACGGCAACTGTCACTCAACAGTTATGGCAGAGCTGCGGGGTGAAACCGTTATTTAACTTCCCCTACCACCCCCAGACCAACGGCCTTTGTGAACGATTCAACGGCACGCTTAAGCAGATGCTCACAGCGTTTACAGAGTCCTGCGGTCAATGGGAGAAATTTCTACCCCATCTCCTGTTTGCCTACCGGGAAGTGCCCCAGGCGTCGACCGGGTTTTCCCCCTTCGAACTCCTATACGGGAGAAAGGTCCGGGGACCCCTGGACCTCATACGGGAGCACTGGGAGGGCAACACAGGAGAGGAAGGGATCCCGGTTTTGCCGTACGTGCTGGAGTTCCGTGACCGCTTGCGGGCCCTGACCGAATCAGTTCGGGAGAGCCTACAGGCAGCCCAGAAACGACAGAAACAATGGTATGACCAGGGAGCGCGAGATAGGAACCTGGAAGTAGGGCAAAAAGTATTAGCCCTCAGACCATCCAAAAAAGACAAGCTACAGGCAGCGTGGCAGGGGCTATTTAAAGTGGTGGAACGAATTAGCGTCACCACCTATATTGTGGCCAAATGTTCGGATGAAAGGATCAGACGAGCCTTTCATGTGAACATGTTGAAACCGTACTTCGAGCGCTCCGAGGACGTGGCCGCTATCGGTGCCCCATCCGCTGACGCTAGTGAAGGACTCCCCTTACCCGACCTGCGGGCAGCTAACCAAGGTAACCTAGAACAAGTTGGGTTGGGGGAGAAACTAAATCTCACCCTGAAATCCGAGAACTGCCATGGGGCCATGGCAGAGGTTCAATACCTAGGGCCTAGAGTGGGGTCTGAGAAACAGCCCCCTGAACCCGCAAAAGTAGAGGTCATAGCTAATTGGCCCCAGCCCTGCACCAAGACGCAGGTATTGGCATCCCTAGGCACCGCCGGGTATTATAGGAAGTTCGTCCCGGAGTATAGCACCCTAGCGAAACCCCTCACCGACCTGACCAAAAGGGGCCTACCCAAGCAGGTAGCCTGGTTCTTGGAGTGTGCAACGGCGTTCCAGGGACTTAAGACGGCATGGAGCAGCCGGTGGCATACCTCAGCTGCAAGTTATTACCTCGGGAGGTCAGCTACGCCACCATGGAAAAAGAATGCCTGGCTCTAGTATGGGCCTTAAAGAAGCTCCAACCGTACCTTTATGGCCGTGCCTCTAACCTACCCACTGACCATAACCACCTCATCTGGCTCAACCGAGTCTCTGGAGACAATCCCGATTGCTGCGCTGGAGTTTAGCGTTGCAGCCCTACAATTTTACACTGCAATACCGCCCGGGCAAGCAGAACGGCAATGCGGATGGGCTTTCCCGCCAAACCGACTTGGAAGTATAAGTTTGACCCGGACATCCCCTAGCCAACCCGGCAGGGTCTAGGCGGGTATGCCGATCCATGGAACTAAGGGGGAGTATTGTGAAGAAAATAGACTTTATTCTGGATTTTCTTATAGGTTCTGTTTGTTTTTTAAGAACCCCTGGACCGATCTGGGTGAAATTTGGATATGTTGATCCCCCAGATCGGAGCTATCAGGGGATATGTAATTGTAGGGATACCTTGTGTGGAAAGGGGTGCTCCAACTTTTGGGAAACTTGGGGTGCTCTCTGCCTGGAGATAATTGGTTTATTCCTTAACTGATATCAATATCTCCCAGGCAGAGCTTGCTGTGATAATATCGTCTGCGGTGTCATGTAAATGAACTTTCGTCTGTCTCTCAAGAAGCATTCATTGTGTGAATTTCTATTGTTTAGCAGGTGAGAAGAGCTTATCTCTGCATCACCTCGTCTGGGTAACTGACCAGTAATTAACACATGTGGATTATATCGGAGACAGGACGTCTGTCTCCTTAGAGGTCGTTAGTAAAACCATTGTATGATGTTGTGTGAGGAGATTGTCATTGTTCATCTGATTACTTCAAGTATTCCTTTTGCTGTATATAAGACCTGCCTCTCATTAAAGCGATGCTAGATCTGGACACCCTTCATGAAGTTTTGGCTCATGTTTGGGGGGAACATTCTAACCATTGGAAGAACCATCCTGGAAACTGCATTCATCTCCACTATCCCTCTACCTTCTATGGTAGCGATAATCACTTATGCTCGGCGATTGGGAGATGCAAAGAAGGCCGCAGTACCCTAACCACTGCAGGTCTTAACACAGGCCTTGGCTGCATCTAGTAGGTACCTGATCACAGACTTTTTGTACTCCTTCTCTGGGATATTAGACACGTGTAGAAGAAAGAAAGCAGGATCGTCTGGTATGGTGCGGTCCGTAAACTTCTGGGCCACCTCCCGCACCACTCGAAGTGGCTCAGGCTGGGACAAGGCCAGAAGACATGGACTAGTGTTCCCCTGTCTGCAATTTAGTTCTATCTCCCATTTAAGTAATCCCGGGGGGACAAAGTCTGCCTGTGGTGTGATTAAGAGACTGTAGGTTAGTAAGAGCATGTGTGTAATAGGTCCGGAGGTGTCACAGAGATCCTCCAGTGTTGTGAGAGGTTGATCTTTGGCGATGGGGGGTTTCAAAGAGTGGAGGAAGTGACCCAGCTGACGGGACCTCAAGAAGTCTAGGCAAAACAGGCCTGTGTTGTCAGAGAGCTCTGCAATGGTGTTCCAGCATCCCCCAGTACTAAAGTGGGAGGCCTGGTGTAGGTCCACGTTGCTCAGCCTCCGAAAGACCGCATCCTGCATTTCCGATGTGAACCCGGGGTTTCCCAGTATGGGATATAAAGGCGAGTTAGGGGAGGATATGGACACTTGGGAGATGAGTCGGGCTAAAACTCGTGTTGTGTTGCCAATCAGTGGGTGACGCTTGACTTCTGCCGACAGGGACATGTAACACCAGGGGGCTCTGTTGAGGGGGATCGTGCTCTGATTTTGCTCCAATTGTGTCCAGAGTTTGGTGTCTCGATGGCGACACCAATCGATAAGCCTCACTAGGTGTACTGCCTGGTGGTAGGTACAAATGTCCGGTAGTGCTAGCCCGCCATGTTGTTTAGGTAGGACTAGTAGTTTATGCAAAAGTCGCGGTCTCTTCTTGGCTCATATGAATTCTGTAAATGTGGTTTGAACCTGTTTAAAGTAGGAGGACGGGATGTGAATAGGTAATGCTTGCATGAGGTAGAGAAACTTTGGGAGTATCGTCATTTTTAGGATGTTACATCGTCCTATCCAGGAATTCAGACCCGTGTGCCACTGGTTTAGTAACATCCTAATAAACCTCAGTAGGGGTGGGAAATTGAGGTTGTATAGCCGCGAGAAAGTATGGGGAATGTGTGTGCCTAAGTATTTTAAGGCGGTTGACGTCCACGACAATTTGAAGCTGGATTGCAGGTGTGTGAGTTGTGGTTTGCGGTATCCCCACTCCCATTGCTTCCGACTTCGCAAAATGAATCTTTAAGTTGGAGCGCGCCCCGTACTTTGTAAATTTCCGTAGCAGAATTGGGAGAGAGACCGAGGGAGCAGTGAGTGAGAACATAAGGTCGTCCGCGTATGTCGACACCTTATGTTGGGTATGGTTAACTGTCACTCCTGAGATGTTGGGGTTTAGTCGGATGTGGCATAGGAACGGTTCCAGCGAGAGGGCAAAAAGGAGAGGGGACAATGGGCACCCCTGTCGCATCCCATTAGTGATCGGGAGAGAGTCTGAAGTCACCCCGTTAGCCCTAACTCTAGCCGACGGGGCCGAATATGTCGCCAAAATCCATCCCATCATGTTACCGCCCAGGCCTATGTGGCGTAGTGTAGCAAAGATAAAGGCCCAACTGACCTGATTGAACGCTTTTTCAGCGTCATTGCCTACAAGGACACAGGGGGTGTTAGTGCGGGTAGGCGAGTAGAGCATGTTCAGGACTTTGGTGGTATTATGCCTTGCCTTTCTAGTTGGGACGAAACCCATCTGATCTAAATGTATCAGACGGGGTAGATGTGTTTGTAGTCTAGTGGCTATAATTTTGGTGAACAACTTAAGATCTGTGTTAAGCAGGGATATAGGTCGATAGCTCCCACAGTGGGTCAGATCTTTGCCATCTTTGGGAATTACCACGATCTGGGATTGTAGCGTTGTGATATGTATTGTCTCCCCTTTGGTGAGGCCGTTAAGCAGTCTAACAAAATGTTCACCCAGTGATGGGAGCAGTGTCTTGTACTATTGGAGTGTGAGTCCATCTGGTCCGGGGGCCTTCCCTAATTTTGTACTTCCCATTGCAAGCTGTAACTCAGGCAGCATAATGGGGTCCTCTAGCAGTTCCCGCGTCTCGGTAGGTAGGGTGGGCATACCGGAGGAGGCTATGTATTCCGTCATATGGTCCTGGGGTGGAGGTGTTGTGGGAAAGTTGTATAGTGACTCATAATAGGATTAAAATTCCTGTGTTATTTGCTGACAAAAGATGGGGTAGTGGTGCTGGGGATCAGTGAAAAAATGAAGTTTATGGCCCGGATTCAGAAAGAATCGCGTATCTAGGCGGGCGTAGCGCATCTCAGTCAGGCGAGTAGTGTATTCAAAAAGAACTTGCGCCCGAAGTTACGGCGGTGTAGCGTATATGGGCCGGCGTAAGCCCGCGTAATTCAAATGATCCAGGCAGTGGGCGTGTTGTATTGAAATGAGCCGTGACCCCATGCAAATGAATAGGCGATCGAACGGCGCATGCTCGGAGTCACGCCGCAAATACTCCCCAAGATACGTCGGCTCAATGCTTTGTCGACGTGAACGTAACCTACGCCCAGCCCCATTCACGTACGACTTACGCAAACTACGTAAAATACGACGCTGTTCATACGTTTCCGACGTCCATACCTTAACATGACTTACCCCTGCTTTATAAAGGGTAAAGTTATGCCGGACCGACGCCTTACGTAAACGGCGTATATAGATGCGCCGGACGGAACTACGTTTGTGAATCGGCGTATATAGGTAATTTGCATATTCAACGCGTAAATCAACTGAAGCGCCCCTAGCGGCCAGCGTAAATATGCACCCAAGATACGACGGCATACTAAGACTTATGTCGGTCGGCAGAAGCCAGATTTCAGGCGTATCTAGCTTCAAAAATACCGCGCAGAGATACAAAGGCGCATCTTTAAACTTACGCGGTGTATCAATAGATACGCCAGCGTAAAAGCTTTCTGAATCCGGGCCAATATGTCCGTTTTCTATAAATCCTTCAAAGGGTTAAAAATGTATGTAAAAACCTGGAAGTTGAAGGGAACGATGAGAAGACAGGAGAGGGACACTGTCCTATGTAAAGCTGATCCCAGTCTGTATCCCGGGGCAAGCCTTCCAAAACGGGGGAGGTGAGAGCAGAACTCCAACAAAGTCGCCTCCAGGTTAACAAACAAAAAGCTTTAATACATGATAGGTTTACAGCATCCACTTACATGTAAATGTTGGAGATCCGGCATGTAGATCATAAGGATAGTCCCTAGTGTGACATCCTACCGCACCAGATGTAGGCTGTATATGCTCTGGTACCCCTCTATGTCGAACCGTCCGTGTAGCAGTGGAACTAGCTGGTACTGTGACACTGTTGAAAGAGTCGCGGTGACGTCACTGGAATGCGACGGCGTTTCGGAGCTGGCACTTGCGTGTGACAGCGCGCGCTCCTTTCTCAAGCATGGGGGATGAAAGGGACTGGATGCCTATTTATGATGGAAGGTGCCACCTAGTGACAGAGAACAGGAACTGGTCCCGTAGATCTTCATAGGAGAAAAACACACACAGACATGGGGGAATAGAGGAATAATTATGGAATAAAATATAGAATAACATATTTATAGAGGACGGACTTGAATATTTAAAAAGAAGGAATAAGATAGATACTGTAAATCAGATGTAGGCAAGGCTCAATCAGGCAATACATATATCTAAAAATATGGAAGAGGGAACAATAGTGGGGAAAGAAAGGCCAATTATATTGGAGCTTATTAGGAGGCCATGAAGTGGTAAATAAAAATCTTTAAAAAAGTTTTTTTAAAATACATATACTTTAAAACATGCTGCTACAGTGTGTCACTATAGTGCTATACGAGTATATGTGTATATATATATATATATATATAGAAAAAAGTAGTGGTTGTTACCGGCGCAAACGAATATATTCTGGATAATAAATTATATTATATTGGCCTGCTGCAGTACTGTGTAAACCTTCAAGAAGGTTTAAGTAAAAAAGTAGAAAAGTGTTGTTACTGCGCTGGTCTAAATGTATGATGTCACAAAATAATTAACACCTTAGACTCAAATAAAAAATAATAAGTAATAAAAAATTCCTATGTGATAATATAGTGCTGACTCAAGTACAGTTATGTACGTGATAGATCACTATAGATAACTAGATAAATAAATATATAAATAAATAACAATAACCAGCTCTCATGAACATGTACACTTGCGTAATGCTGTGTACCTCTACCGTGCCATCAAACTTATAATAGATAAATAAATAAATGAGTATTTATCACTTATTTACTCATTTATTTATTTATCTATTATAAGTTTGATGGCACGTTAGAGGTACACAGCATTACGCAAGTGTACATGTTCGCGAGAGCTGGTTATTGTTATTTATTTATATATTTATTTATCTAGTTATCCATAGTGATTATCACGTACATAACTGTACTGGAGTCAGCACTATATTATCACATAGGAATTTTTTTTTTATATATATATATATATATATATATATATATATATATATATATGCACACACAAATATATATAAGAAAAATAGGAATCTTTTGGCTAGTGAAGGGGACTTGAAAAAAGCGCACAAAATACATGAGTGTTTTAGCAATTGTACGCTGTGACGGTATGCGAGGTGCGATACATGATCATAGGTACATTTCACCTCGCATACGTTCTATTATGAGAGACTGAACCGGAATCCGGTCCGGGTTTTACAGCCTCTGGGCCTGGCTAGGGTTCCGGTCCGGATGTTTGGGTCCACTGGAGTCCACAATCAGCTGGACTTTAAAAGACCAGGAATAGAGCTCAACAGGGCTCTGGCTTTGAGACTCAGGAAGGGACCTGAGTGAGGGGAGCGCTGAGTACTGGACTGAAAAGGTTTGCTTTACTGCATGTTTTGTGGGTGATGGGGACCAGCCCTGCACTGTACAGAGAGGAGACTATTTGTTTAGTTAGCGCCAGACGGCAAGGATTTAATTTATTGTTTTGTTTATTTTTAACCTGCAAACCATTTATAAATAGAACCTGGCATCCGCCAGACTTAAAAAGAAAGTGCCTGCTTGCGGACTATCATTCAGAAAAGGTGATCCCCACGAGCTAATCTCCCACACGTGGTGGATTCAGCGGGCACTTTTCTGAAAATGGAAGAAATGTTAAAGGCCCTGCTACAGGCCAATGCAGCCCAGCGGGAAACCAACCGCCAAGTCGCAGAGGCCGCTGCAGCACAACAGGCTGCCCAGCAGGAGATAAACCGCCAAGTCACAGAGGCCGCTGCAGCACAACACGCTGCCCAGCAGGAGATGAAGCGACAGTTCGCCGAAGCTCTGGTGGAACTGAAAAAGGGGTCCGCACCTCCTGTGTCAGCAGAACCAAAGATAGTACGTGCCTCCTACCACCTGCAAAAGATGACATCGGCGGATGATGTTGAGGCGTACATGACGACTTTCGAGAGAGTCGCTGTCCGCGAAGGATGGCCAAAAGAGCAGTGGGCGGGACTATTGGCCCCATTCCTGACAGGAGAACCCCAAAAGGCCTATTTTGACCTAGAACCAGATAAGGCCCAGGACTATGAGACTCTAAAGACAGAAATACTCGCACGCTTGGGTGTCACCATGGCAGTCTGGGCCCAGCGCGTGCATCAGTGGTCCTACTCCAGCAACAAGCCACCCCGGTCACAAATGTTTGACCTGGTCCACCTCACCAGGAAGTAGTTGCAGCCAGAGACTCTGACCAGCCCTCAGATTGTGGAGCGTGTGGTAATGGACCAGTACCTGCGTGCGCTCCCTGCTGCCCTGAGAAAGTGGGTCGTACAGGGGGACCCCAACACGGCAGCCCAAATGGTGGACCTAGTGAAGAGGTACAGTGCTATCGAGGACTTGGTAAATCCACCTACGCCCCACTTTGGTGTGTCTAGGGGTGCAAGATCTCCCAGCGGTTCGGGTAAGACTGTTCCGGGGTTCAAGAGCTTAGGGAAAGTGGATAAGACTGTTGTTACAGCAGATGAGACTGTAGGTCCTAGACCTGGAGACTGGCCAGGAAGGTCTTTGGGACCGTTAAGAGGACTGGGGGTGGGGCAAATACAGTGTTTTCGTTGCCATGCATTAGGCCATATTGCTGCAGACTGCCCTCTAAATGATGAACCTATGCAATGTGATTATGTTGATAGGGTAAGGCGCATTTCTCTGTTTGCACAGGTCGCATGTGTTGCGACAGGTCAGAGTCGCCTTGAAAAACAGATGTGCGTTATTTCAGTATTTCAGCTGTAAGCCTCTTACAGCCCTGCTAGACTCTGGTAGTGTGGTGACCTTATTTAGGAGTGCGTGTGTAGACCCCGCAAAACTACACCCCAGTAGTATTGGGGTAATATGCATCCATGGGGACACTCGGGACTACCAGACAGCGGTGGTTGAGATTGATACCCCCTGGGGCAGTGTAACACATTCAGTGGGGGTGGTACCCTCACTGCTCCATGAAGCTTTAGTGGGGAGAGACTTTCCTCATTTTTGGAAGTTATGGGAGAGCGAAGGGAGGCTCGTAGATAGCGCTCCCCCTACTGGGGAAACACGGGAACTCTCACCAGACCCGTTTTGCCAAAGGGAAGGGCATGCTGTTGGTGGGATCGAGGAGGCCGGAGATCCTCTACCATTCCCTGCCATGGCTGGGGAACCGGAGGACTTGGAAGCTAGCACCCAGCCTGAGGGTAACGAACAGGAAATCCCATCTGACCCTGACATGGAGAGTAGCCAAAATGTGGGACCCGACTTGGAGGTCAAGAGAGAGGATTTTTGTACCGAGCAGCTGCGAGAGCCCACCTTCATGAGAGCTAGGGAAAATGTTAAGATGTTGGATGGGGAACCAGTGGATCCTAATTGGGTGGTGTCCTTCCCCTACATGGCAATTAAAAACAATTTGTTATATCGAGTGATAAAACATGGAGAGGATGTGGTAGAACAGCTACTGGTTCCTAAACCCTTTTACAGGGTGGTGCTAGACCTGGCCCATGGTCATGTAATGGGGGGACATCTCGGGGTCGAAAAAACCAGGGAGAGAATCGCCCAGAGATTTTTCTGGCTCGGTTTGCATGCAGAGGTCAAGGAGTACTGCCAATCATGCCCCGAGTGCCAAATGTCAGCACCGTCATCCCATTTTCGCAGCCCCCTTGTCCCTCTACCAATAATCGAGGTCCCCTTCGAGAGGATTGGCATTGACCTGGTCGGGCCGGTGGTGAAATCTGCCCGAGGTCACCAGCATATTCTGATGATCCTGGACTATGCGACTCACTATCCTGAGGCTATACCCTTGCGTAACACCTCCGCTAAGGTTATTGCCAAGGAATTAGTCCAGGTGTTTAGTCGAGTCGGGATCCCAAAAGAGATCTTGACCGATCAAGGCACCCCTTTTATGTCTAGGGTTACCAAGGAATTGTGTAGATCAGGGGTGGCAAACACAAGGCCCGCGGGCCGAATCCGGCCCGCCAGACCTTGTAATGTGGCCCGCACAGCAGCCACGTCATTTTGCCAGGATTTCAGCGAGCGACATTCCCCTTACTATGTGCCGTGCCCCTCCATCCCGCCTCCAACACTGCGTCTCAGGCTCCGCCCCCACCGCCGCTCTACACTACACCGCCATGAAGGGGATTTTGCATTATGGTTCGGGCTGCCTTGTAATGTGGCCCGCACAGCAGCCACGTCATTTTGCCAGGATTTCAGCGAGCGACATTCCCCTTACTCTGTGCCGTGCCACTCCGTCTCCGCCTCCGTCCCGCCTCCAACGCTGCGTCTCAGGCTCCGCCCCGTCTCCGCCCCCACCGCCGCTCTACACTACTTGCATTATGGTTCGGGCTGCCGCTCTGGTGCCCGCCTCCTACTCCGCCCTGTCTCCGCCTCCACCACCGCCCTGTCTCCACCCCGCCTCCCCAGTCTTTCCAGCCAGCGAAGCTGGCTTTTTTGCATGTCACTGAATGAAGTGGCAGAGATTGCTCTCAGTATTTGGTGAAGTTTTTTTCCCCCATCCATCGGGCGGCATCCTGTGAATCTACTTTAAAAACTGTGTGCTGTTATTTACAGTTTTGGTAAAAAAAAAAAAAAAAGAAGCAAAGTACTGATAATAGAGGAGTTCCACCCACAGAGGGATGGTACCACTACTATAGCCCAATTAAAAAAAAGGTACCATAGCCCAATACAAAGGGAGGGAGCCGCCTACACAGGGAGGTACCAGAGCTGGTCCAGGTAGGAAAGAGTACAGATGTGAGGAATTTTTAGGCGCAATCCTGACCCCTGCACTGTATACGTAGCATAATCCTGACCCATGCACTGTGTAATTAGCGCAATCCTGACCGCTGCACTGTATACGTAGCGCAATCCTGACCCATGCACTGTGTACTTAGCGCAATCCTGACCCATGCACTGTGTACTTAGCGCAATCCTGACCGCTGCACTGTATATGTAGCGCAATCCTGACCCATGCACTGTGTACTTAGCGCAATCCTGACCCATGCACTGTGTACTTAGCGCAATCCTGACCCCTGCACTGTATACGTAGCACAATCCTGACCCATGCACTGTGTACTTAGCGCAATCCTGACCCATGCACTGTGTACTTAGCGCATTCCTAACCAATGCACTGTGTACTTAGCGCAGTTCTGACCCATGCACTGTGTACTTAGTGCAGTCCTGACCCATGCACTGTGTACTTAGTGCAGTCCTGACCCATGCACTGTGTACTTAGTGCAGTCCTGACCCATGCACTGTGTACTTAGTGCAGTCCTGACCCATGCACTGTGTACTTAGCGCAATCCTGACCCATGCACTGTGTACTTAGCGCATTCCTAACCAATGCACTGTGTACTTAGCGCAGTTCTGACCCATGCACTGTGTACTTAGCGCAGTCCTGACCCATGCACTGTGTACTTAGTGCAGTCCTGACCCATGCACTGTGTACTTAGTGCAGTCCTGACCCATGCACTGTACTTAGTGCAGTACTGACCCATGCACTGTGTACTTAGCGCAGTCCTGACCCATGCACTGTGTATTTAGTGCAATCTTGACCCATGTACTGTGTACTTAGCGCAATCCTGACTGCTGCACTGTATACGTAGCGCAATCCTGACTGCTGCACTGTATACGTAGCGCAATCCTGACCCATGCACTGTGTACTTAGCGCAATCCTGACCCGTGTACTTAGCGCAATCCTGACCCATGCACTGTGTACTTAGCGCAATCCTGACCAATGCACTGTGTACTTAGCGCAGTCCTGACCAATGCACTGTGTACTTAGCGCAGTCCTTTCCCATGCACTGTGTACTTAGCGCAGTCCTGACCCATGCACTGTGTACTTAGTGCAGTCCTGACCCATGCACTGTGTACTTAGTGCAGTCCTGACCCATGCACTGTGTACTCAGTGCAGTCCTGACCCATGCACTGTGTACTTAGTGCAGTCCTGACCCATGCACTGTGTACTTAGTGCATGCTGGTCTGCACCTGCCCTTTACAGCACTGCAATGGTTACATACCATGACAGGTGGCGCAGTAAACTTTGGATATACTGACCAATTCCATGTCACTTTACAGAGGTATAGGGACCATAAACTACAATCAACCCCAAAATGTCCAAGAAAAGAAAAGTTGATGCAGAGGGAAGGCAATTTCATGAGAGATGGGAAAGTGAATACATGTTTGTGCTTAATGGAGAGAAGCCGGTATGTCTAATTTGCTACGAGGCAGTGGCAGTGATGAAGGAATACAATTTACGCCGGCACTTTGAGACCAAACACGGAGCCAAATATGCTAGCTTTAGCCACCAAGAAAAGCAACAAAAGGTCAAAGAGTTAAAAGGCAGCCTGCATTCTCAACGGAATATTTTTTCAAAGATGACAGCAAAAAATGATGCAGCAGTGAAAGCCAGCTTTCTTGTGGCTGAAGAAATTGCGCGAGCTTCCAAGTGCTTTTCAGAAGGTGAATTTGTAAAGCAGTGTATTCTGAAGGTATGTGAACAGGTGTGCCCTGAGCAGAGACAAGCTTTTAACAATATCAGCTTATCAAGAAACACTATCAAAGACCGAGTCAGGGACCTAGCGTGGAATCTTACAACACAGCTGGCTGAAGAATCATGCAGTTATCTGGCGTTTTCATTAGCTATTGACGAAAGCACTGACAATATGGATACGGCTCATCTAGCCATTTTTGTAAGAGGTGTGAAGGAAGACTTGTCTGTCAGTGAGGAGCTCTTACATGTGGTAGCCATGAAAGGAACAACAACTGGAAGGGATATCTTTATTGCAGTGGAGGAATCCGTAAATAAAATGAAGTTACCTTGGGAAAAGATGGTGGGGTTTACTACAGATGGTGCACCTGCAATGTGTGGGGAGAAAACTGGCTTGGTTGGACTGATAAAAGAGAAGATGAAAAAGATTAACAGCCAAATGCCACTGATAACGTACCACTGTATTATACACCAAGAAGCTCTGTATGGCAAGGTTCTGTAACTGGATAACATAATGTACACAGTCACGAAAACAGTGAACTTTCTTTGTGCCAGGGGTCTGAATCACCGTCAGTTCCAACAATTGTTGATTGATTGATCTTTTTGCAAAATAAGGCCCCGTACACACGAGAGGATCCATCCGCTGGAATTGATCCGCGGACCGGCTCCAGCGGATAGATCCCCTGGTGTGTATAATCCAGCGGATCTGTTTCCGCGGATTTTTATCCCCTGGGATGGATTTCAAGCGGATAAAAATTTGAAGACATGCTTTCAAATCTATCCGCTTGAATCCATCCCAACGGATTGATCCGCTGGTCTGTACAGACTCACCGGATCAATCCGTCCGAATGAATCCCCCGCATGCGTGGAATTCCTTATATGACAGCGTCACGCACGTCGCCGCGTCATCATCGCGGCGACGGCGCGACACGTCATCGCGATGGGATTTTGGCGCGGATTTCGATCCGATGGTGAGTACACTCCATCGGATCAAAATCCTCGAGAGGATTTATCCGCGGAAATGGTCCGGTGGACCGTATCCGCGGATAAATCCTCCCGTGTGTACGGGGCCTTAAGGGAAGCCCTTGCCTGAATTGTCGAATCCAAACTGGCTGTGTGATTTTGCCATGTTGTGTGACATATCAGAGCATCTCGCTCAACTAAATCTGAGACTGCAGGGCCGCAAACAACTCATAGCGGCAATGTACGACGCAATTACAGCTTTCCAAGAGAAACTGCGCCTATGGAAATCACAGCTTGAAAAAGAAAGTCTTGCCCACTTTCCAAACTGTCAGAGCATCTCAACCTCATTCCCAGGTGCTTTTTCATGTGCCCAATTGGCTATGAAAGTGAATCGGCTGATTGATGAATTTGATCGACGCTTCTCTGACTTTAAAGAACAAAACATAACATTTACCAGCTTTGCCAATCCCTTCAACATCCAAGTTGACAGTGCACCACATCACCTTCAGATGGAATTAATCGAGCTTCAGTGCAATAGTAGCTTGAGAGCAAAGAATTACTGATGATAACCTCCATGCTGTTTTGCGGATTGCTACAGCACAAGATCTAAAGCCAGACATCGACGGACTGACCTCAGGAAATCAGACATCCAGTCAGAAAAGTTAAAGAAAGTTAATGCCTTGTGTTTGCCATATGTGTAATAAACAGTGCCTGGCAATATTTGTATGTTTAAAAAAATAAAATAAAAAATTACTGTTCCCAAAAAAATGTTTCAATAAATTAATTGTACATTTGAATATCTGCTTGCTATTATTCTTCCTAGGCTTCTGTTTTCAAGGCTAGTTATTACTTAAATTATTATTAAAACCAGTAGCAACTGAATGCAGAGGCAATTATTCATGATAATAAAGAGTAGATGCATAATCCTATACAACCGGCCCTTTGAGGGTAACCATACTGCTGATGCGGCCCCTGATGAATTTGAGTTTGCCACCCCTGGTGTAGATTGTACAAAATCTCCCATCTCCGTACTTCTGTCTACCACCCCCAGACAGATGGTCTGGTCGAAAGGTTTAATAAAACATTGAAGAGTATGTTGAAAAAGGTGGTCGACAAGGATGGGAGAAACTGGGATTTTTTGCTACCATATCTCATGTTTGCCATACGAGAGGTTCCACAGGCTATTCCCCCTTTGAGCTCTTGTATGGTAGACATCCCCGGGGCCTGCTAGATATTGCTAAAGAAACGTGGGAAGGAGAGGTCAGCCCATATAGGAGCATCATAGAGCATGTCTCCTTGATGCAGGACCGAATCGCAGCCGTCCTGCCCCTAGTACGGGAACATATGGAGCGAGCCCAGGAGGCCCAAAGGAGGGTCTATAACTGGGGTGCCAAGGTCCGTACTTTCAGCCCGGGGGACAGAGTGTTGGTACTGGTTCCCACGGTAGAAAGTAAGTTTTTAGCCAAGTGGCAGGGTCCCTTCGAGGTTGTCGAAAGGGTGGGGGAGTTAAACTACAAATTCTACCAGCCAGTCAAAAGGAAACCCCACCAAATTTACCATGTAAATCTCTTAAAGCCCTGGAAGGACCAAGAGACTTTACTGGCCACGTCCCCACCTCCAACAGACCGGATACCCGTGATACCTGACGTTCCCATCACGGATTCCCTGTCCGTAGCACAACAAAGTGACGTTAGGACATTCGTGCAGGAAAATAGAGACTTTTTCTCCCCCTTACCCAGACTAACCAACACGATCCAACATGACATAGTGATGGAACCAGGGGTTCAGGTAAATCTAAAACCGTACAGAATTCCAGAGGCCCGGCGAGAGGCAGTTGCGGAGGAAAAAAAAAATATGTTAGAGTTGGATGTGATCAAAGAGTCCCACAGTGAGTGGTCAAGTCCCATAGTGCTGGTCCCAAAACCTGATGGCAGTATCAGGTTTTGTAATGACTTTAGAAAACTTAACAGTGTGTCCAAGTTTGACGCCTACCCGATGCCCCGGGTTGACGAACTTGTGGACAGGTTGGGACAGGCTCGCTACATAACGACTCTAGACCTAACGAAAGGTTATTGGCAGATACCGCTTACTGAATAGGCCAAAGAGAAGACTGCCTTTTCCACTCCTGAGGGCTAGTTTCAGTATAAGCGGATGCCGTTTGGTCTGCACGGAGCCCCTGCATCATTCCAGCGAATGATGGACAAAATTTTGAGACCACATCACTCGTATGCAGCGGCGTACTTGGACGATGTGGTCATCCACAGCCCAGATTGGGAATCGCACCTGCTCCGTGTACAAGCGGTGGTAGATTCCCTTAGGGAAGCACGTCTCACGGCCAATCCAAAAAAATGTGCCATAGGCCTGGAGGAGGCCAAATACCTTGGGTACATGGCCGGGGAGTGGTCAAGCCACAGACCAATAAGATTGAGGCAATTCAAATATGGCCCCAACCAGTCAAAAAACAAGTGAGGGCCTTCCTGGGCATTACGGGGTATTACAGGCGTTTCATACCCAATTTTGCCACCGTTGCCGCCCCCTTGACCGATCTGACGAAGGGTAGGGGGTTGGTCATGGTCAAGTGGAACCCCGAAGCCGAGGAGGCATTTCAGGAGTTAAAACAGGCTCCTTGTATGGTACCCGTACTAGTAACCCCGTATTTTAGCCAGGAGTTTGTTGTACAGATGGACGCCTCTGAGGTGGGCCTAGGGGCCGTACTGTCACAGAACAGGGATGGTGAGGAGCACCCAGTGGTATACCTGAGCAGGAAGCTGAACAAGCACGAGAAAAATTATGCCATTGTAGAAAAGGAGTGTCTCGCCATTAAGTGGGCCTTAGACTCCCTGAGGTATTACCTACTGGGGAGGTCATTTAAGCTGGTCACAGACCATGCTCCCCTGAAGTGGATGTGTGATAACAGGGAGAAAAATGCTCGGGTGACAAGGTGGTTCCTGGCTTTACAGCCTTTTAAATTTACGGTGGAGCACAGGCCAGGAAAGCTCCAAAATAATGCAGATGCCCTCTCCCGTGTGCACTGTATGGTTGGGTCAAGTGCTCAGCCGCAGGGGCTTGAGCAGAGGGTGAGGATATGTGACGGTATGCGAGGTGCGATACATGATCATAGGTACATTTCACCTCGCATACGTTCTATTATGAGAGAATGAACCGGAATCCAGTCCGGGTTTTACAGCCTCTGGGCCTGGCTAGGGTTCCGGTCCGGATGTTTGGGTCCACTGGAGTCCACAATCCGCTGGACTTTAAAAGACCAGGAAGAGAGCACAACAGGGCTCTGGCTTTGAGACTCAGGAAGGGACCTGAGTGAGGGGAGCGCTGAGTACTGGACTAAAAAGGTTTGCTTTACTGCATGTTTTGTGGGTGACAGGGACCAGCCCTGCACTGTATAGAGAGGAGACTATTTGTTTAGTTAGTGCCTGCTTGCGGACTATCATTCAGAAAAGGTGATCCCCACGAGCTAATCTCCCACAACGCATATATGTATGGTTGATGAGTCTATTCTCCAACTGTAAAATAGCAGTCTAGTAAATTAGAATAAAACTAAAATAAATGGGATAATATCATACAAGATATGGCTAACTAGGGTGCAATTACATATAAAACAGAATATACTGTAACCTCCAATGAAGGAGGGAAAGGGAATGGAATAGAATTACTAAGAGAAATTACATATACAATATCTATATATGGGAAATGGTGACTGAGGATATATCGGAAAGAAAAATGATGACTAATTATGATATATAATAGAATAAAAACTAAAACAGATTAAAGGAGAGTGGATACTTCTAGCATTTCATTGAGGCCTCCAGGGGAGAGAGTATCTAAGGTATATATCCAGTACGTCTCGCGTTCGCATAATTTGAAAAACCTTTCGGCTTCAGTGAGGTTTTTGTGCATCTGTTCGACTACCCATACCTGTAGGTCGTCAGTAGACCCTTTATGGAATTTTGCAAAGTGTTGAGGGATGCTATGCTTATCTATACCTCCTTCTATCTTCCTGCAATGCTGTCTGAACCTCTGTCTAAGGGGGCGAATAGTTCGTCCCACATAGAGTAGTTGGCAGGGGCAGCGAAGACAATAGACTACATGGTCTAAGGAACAATTGTGAAATTCATTGAACGAATACGTTTTTCCTTTTTCTGTAAATTTCTTTAGACCATGCTGTACAAAAACGCACATTTTGCATAAAGCCTTTTTGCATTGAAACATGCCATATAGGGGTATTAGGCATAAATCTTGCGTTATATTAGAGGAACTGGATTTGAGCTTACTGGGAGCTATTTTGTTTTTAATGTTGGGTGCTCTCCTATATGTGACTTTAGGAAAATTAGGCAGTACTAATTTTAGATTAACGTCTTCTAGGAGAATAGGCCAATGCTTTTTCAGAATCTATTCCATTTTTTTGTGATCGTGATGGAACCTGGTGACAAAACGAACTGAAGGATCAGAAATACTGGGCCAGATCCACAGCCAGGCGGCGCAACTTATCTTTTTCCATTTAAGTTACACCGCCGCAAATTTCCCAAGTTAGTGCCCGATCCACAAAGCACTTACCTGGAATTTTGCAGCGGTGTAACTTAAATCCGTCCGGCGCAAGATGTGCCCAATCTAATGGGGCGAGTCCCATTTAAATTAGGCGCGCTCCCGCGCCGGACGTACTGCGCATGCTCCCGACGCGATTTTCCCGACGTGCTTTGCGCGAAATTACGTTACGCCAAGTTTTGTGAATCGCGCCGGGTAAAAAAAGTTGCGGCGGGAAAAAAAAGAGATGCGGCGGGAAAAAAAAAATGAAAAAAAAATTTGACAGCGTCGCAGGAAAGAAGAGTCTACTTTTACATGGTGTACTAACTTTACACTTTGTAAAAGTAGCCCTAATTTTGCGTTTGCAAACTAACAGCTTACGGAGACTTCACGAAGGGAAACCGCTTTGTGGATCTCCGTAAGTGCTAATTTGCATACCCGACGCGGAATTTCGACGAGAAATGCCCCCAGCGGCGGCCGAGGTACTGCATCCTAAGATCCGACAGTGTAAAACTATTACACCTGCCGGATCTTAGGAATATCTATGCGTAACTGATTCTGTGAATCAGTCGCATAGATAGAAACAGGGATACGACGGCGTATCAGTAGATACACCGGCGTATCCCTTTTGTGGATCTGGCCCACTGTTTTTTTCTTTGTGTTTTGGGGGATTTTGTGTATATTGGGTGTATGCCTCTTTGATTAGAGATTCTGGGTAACCCTTTTCCTGTAGTTTTTTAGTGAGTAGCTGACTTTGTTCTATAAAGTCTGCTGTACTGGTACAATTAAGCCGTAAACGGCAGAATTGACCCCTTGAAATGTTGTTTTTCCACTTAGAGTAGTGACAACTCCTGTAATGTAAGAGTGAATTACCGGCGGTTGGTTTGGAATAATTTTTTGCATGGATGTTATCTGTATGGTACAATTCTAAATCTAAAAAGGCAAGCTTTTCAGAGTCTGTAACGAAAGTAAAGTATAAACCATACGTATTGCCGTTACAGTGATTCACAAACTCTTCGCAGTCCTTGCTGGTATCGTTCCATATGATGATTATAAAGAAAGGAGTTCATGGATCCATAATGCATGAGGATGGCCACATCCCTGGTATGTATAGAAAAAAGAGAGAAATACCCCCAAAAATAGGACTTTAAAGGCCAAACTCAAAATTACAAAAAAAGTTTAATAAATAGACCAAACAAGATGCGGTTGATGCTTGTTGACAAATAAACCTTAATAGTCAAGGTGAATGTATACAACAGCAGTTGCAAAGTTATTTTATGCAGATAGACAACACCAGGGATGAAAGTGCACCAAGTGTCAAAAGAAGAAGAGAGGGGGGGGGTTTACAACACAAACAGTGTATTATACAACATATAATTAAAAAACACTCTCCAAGGGATGGTGGAGGATGCCCGACGCGTTTCTGGTCTTATGGGGAAACAGAAGACCATCATCAGGGGCCAGAGAGATGTATGATGTATAAGTTCTCAATCTAAAAAATAAGAAAACAACAGCATGGGACACATAGTAAGGGTGATATATTGCTCCATCTAACCGAATAGCACCTTGGTTGGTTCAAAAATACACATACCGTTGGTATACAGATAGAGTAATCCCTTGATGGTATAACAATGGTGTATGAGCTCAGGGTAAATCCCCTCGGCTTGAAAGTGGAACTGTGCGTGTCCAGGAGCAGACGGAGGTCCTGGGTGGGTATAGAAAAAAGGGGGGACTTCATCACTAATAATGCATGTTTGGACAGGCTAGTTGGGGGTATAGGTATATATTGAATAAACACAACCTAAGCGTGGCATCGAATTTACATAATTCTGAATTTAGATAGAATGTCAACCAAAGGAATAGTATATAATATTTACCCAATGCGGGGGGGTCCTTGTTTGCAAAGACCCCTAAAAACCTTTGGGGTTTGCTAGGTAAATCCGGTTTGGATCATGTGAGGACAACCTGTAATAAGGGCACAGCAATAAGCCACCCACAGACAGAAGATAGCCAAGTTAAACTACACAGAGAAGGGAGAACTGAACTTACAGCTGCTGGAGGTGAATACAGGAGCCCAATGGCGTTAATCCCAGGTATGGAGGGTGCCTAGGTTACCTGGTGTACAGGCGTGGCTATTTATACTTGCTCCAAGGTGAGCGTCAGGCCGGCGCCGTTTGATGACATTACCGCGTGGCGCAGGCTGGCGTACATGACGCCGCGCCTGTCAGGTGATCGCGGCGTCGGCGTCTGTCGCTCACTGCTATGGCTATGGATAAGCAGTGGGCGGGCCTGTCTGGAGGTGGGCGTCTCATCTGAGTGATGAACGTCCCTCCAGAAAAAGAGGGCGGACCACTGTCTGCAAGGAAGGTCACGGGCACACATAATGGAATACACGGTGCATATGTAAAAAAAAAAACAGCGATATTTCTATAACAGGCACACTCAAGGCTCACATGGGCAAAAGGAGAGAATCGAGCTCAACTCCAAGGGAACCAATGTGAGTTAAAGGGGGCATTGAACCAAACAAGTGCTAGCGTTGTTAGTTAAAGATAGGAAGATGGAGGGGCGTATCTGAACACAATTAGGCAAAAAGGGCTGACATCTGGATGTGCATAGATGGAAAAGCCTCCATACGTACGAATAAATACTGAGTAAAAACCCACATGATAGGGCCATTTTAGACCTAATGGATGGATATATGTGTATATGTTGAGGAGCCCTGGAATCTTAGGGACGTGTAGTGTACCCTTAAGGCTATGGTCATAGAGGAAAAGGGGGAAAAAATGAGGGGGGGGCTGTGGGGAGAAAGCAAAAAACCCCAAATCCCACAATTTCCGTATGGATACAAATGGTGAGCCATGCCATGGCAGATCCTGTGGATTGTGATAGGGTTGGCTGTTAGATTAAAAGACCAGAGGCATTAAAATGGTATGGTGTCCAATATTTCCAGATTTATAGCCTTCTAGGAAGGGTCGGTAACTTACGTTACTGTTAAGGCCTGGGGGTGAGGTGGCTCCTAAGGCTTGTCCCAATCTCCACCTCTCGGGTTGGGATGTATTCTACCCAGTGCTAGGAAAGAAGTCTTTGGGAAGATCCCCTGGTGTACGTCTCTCGAATGTCGCCCCAATGGGAGGTCAGGATTTGAAGTTTTTATACTATGTATGTGTCTACTAATCCTTTTCTTCTACTCAAGTTTTGTTTTGCCCACGTAGAAGCAACCACATGAACAAGTCAGTAGGTATACGATCCCAAAGGTGCTACAGTTGGCAAAATGTTGCGGTTTGTAAGGGCGACCATTTGGTAACGTGATGTTTTTCACTGTGTTAATGTATTGGCATTGTGAACACCCCCCACGTATAAAGGTACCCCAGCGTTTGCAGGGGTCACCCCGAAAGGCCCCCGTATACTCGCTGGTGGCTAGCATGTCCTTGATGGATCTAGCTCGTCTGTACGTAATCAAGGGGTGATTGGGAATAAACTGACTGATGATGGGGTCAATTTGGAGTATGTGCCAATGTTTTTCAATTATCCTTTTAAACGATTTATGTTGCTTGTTGAATGTGGTAATGATTCTTGTTGGTAACCTGGGTTATCTTGGTCTTTAGTAGTTTGTTTCAGTATATCCGTTCTTGATTGACCTCTGGCTCTTTTGAAGGCTTTTTTAAGACACGTGTGGGAATATCCCCTTTGGAGGAGTCTTGTTTTCAAGTTATTTGCCTCTGTAATAAACACAGATTCATCCGAACAATTTCTCCGCGTGCGGATGTACTGTGAATATGGGATTGAGCGGATCAGTGGTGTTGGATGAAAACTCGACGCCTGTAAGATGGTATTTCCTGCTGTCTCTTTACGAAAGAGAGAGCTAGATAGGTGTCCATCGGCAGTTTTGGAGATGGTAACATCCAAAAATGTAATTGTTTGATCATTGTAGATTTTAGTGAACTTCAGATTAAAGTCGTTTGTACCCATATCTCTTATGCATGTTTCTAGGTCTTCTATCGTGCCATCCCATACCAAGAAAATATCATCAATGAACCAATGCCACATCAAGATGTTGGCTGCATGTGGATTCTCCCCCTCGGTGGATAGGAAACGGCTCTCCCACTCCCCCAGATACAGGTTGGCATACGATGGGGAACAACAAGTCCCCATCGCTACCCCCTGCATCTGGAGGAAGTGGGAGCCATTAAACGAGAATGCATTATGGTAGAGAATGAATTCTAGAGCTTGTATGATGAATCTATGTAACGGCTTATCATCTCTATGTGACTGGCTGATAAAGTGCTTAATCACTTCCAGGCCCTTAGTATGAGGTATGGAACTATATAGAGCCTCTACATCCACCGTGACCAAGAGTGCCTCAGTTGGTACAGTGAGGTTTTTGAGGTTTTAAAGTAGGTGAGTAGTATCTCTAATATAGGAGGGTAAGTTCGTTACTAGTGGTCTAAGTTGCTCATCTATGAATTGGCTCAGCCGTTCAGTGATGCATCCTCGTCCTGAAATGATTGGTCTCCCTGGGGGGTTGAGTAGGTTTTTATGTACCTTAGGCAGACTGTAGAAGGTCGGAATCTTCGAGTGATCGGTTCTAATAAACTCCCATGTTTGTTGGGTAATTGTATTCTCAACATATGCTTGATCGACCATCTTGAAAAAATCATTCAAGACCCTGCAGATCCAGAAAGTCCACTCCAGCCAGTGTGGAATCACTGGGAGGACGTCATTTCTGCTCCCGATTATGTAATTTCCGCTGGTGCATTCCACGAATTGGAGACAGATCAGGAATAAAAACTGGATAATACCCGTTGTTTAAGTAAAGCGATGTTTAGAATTGTTATAAGCAAACTGTGCTGTACAAAGATAATCCACCCAGTCACCCTGAAGATAACTGACATAACATTTAGGCTTCATTTCCACTGACGTTTTTACAGCCACTTTTCTGAGCGTTTTTTACAGCTTAAAAACGCCTGTCCATGTTATTCTATGGCATCATGCCCACATAGGCGTTTTTGAGCTGCAAATAGCATAGGCGTTTTTGAGCTGTAAAAAAAACACAGGACCAGGGCGTTCTGAAGCTCCAGAGTAGAGCTGTAAAAATGCCAGACGTTAAAAAACGCTCAAAAACGCTCAAAACCGCGCGAAAACGCTCAAAAATGCTCAAAAACACTACCGCGGCATTTTTAAAGCTCCAGCTCACAAAAAAAAAAAAAAATTTTTTTATTACAAAATAAACATGGACCGGCGTTTTTAAGCTGTAAAAAAGGCTAACAACAGTGGCTGTAAAAACGCCAGTGGAAATGAAGCCTTAGGCTCCATTCACACCTAGGCAGACAAATTTGCGGCGTTTTGTCACCGCAAATCGCGGTACAAATAGCGACGTTTTGTACCGCGATTTGCGGCGACAAAACGCCGGTATTGTCCGCCTAGATGTGCCCCAGATTGACCCCCTCTATGGAGATGCTTCCCATCTCCTAGCCGAACGCCGAAAGCCGCCTGAAAAAAAGGTCCGGGACTTTTTTTCAGGCGGCAAGCGTCAGGCGTCCGGCGTTCGGCGTGGAGATGTGAACCATCTCCATAGAGGGACATGTGTTCTCATCCCTCTGGCGGCAGCGGCGTAGCACTACAGGCGTAAAAACGCCTAGATGTGAATGGGGGCTAAAGGTACTGCTAAAGGCTTTTCCAAAATGTTGATGTAAAATGTACTCTTGTTAGATACCACATTATCAGGAATTCCATATAGTTGACATACTTCTCAAACCAATAACGCTGCAGTTTGTTCAGCAGAAGGTACTCCCTTAAGAGGTAAAAAATTACACATCTTAGTGTTAGTTGATGACAAACAAGATAGTAGACATGTGCAATTCGTTTTGTTTCCAATTCGTTTTTTTACCGAAAATTCGGAAATTCGTTAATTCCGAAAATTTTTCATTTACAAATTTTCAGACTTTTCTGAAAATTTTGAATTTACGTATTTTCGTATTTCCGAAAATTCGAATTTACGAATTTTCATGTTTCCGAAAATTCGTAAATACGAATTTTAGTATTTCCGATTTTTTTTTTATTTCCGAATTCGAAAATCGAAATTTCGAAAATTGAAAAATTCGAAAATTGAAAAATTCGAAAACTGAAATTCGAAAATTAAAAAAATCGAAAACTGAAAAATTCGAAATTCGAAAATTCGAAATTTCGAATTTTTGGATATTTCGAATTTTTTAATTTTCGAAATTTCGAATTTTTCAGTTTTCAAATTTTTTAATTTTCGAATTTCAATTTTCGATTTTTTCAATTTTCGAATTTTTCAATTTTTCAATTTTTCAATTTTCGAAATTTCGATTTTTGAATTTTTCAAATTCGTAAATACGAAAATTCGGAAATTTTAAAAAAAAATCGTAAATACGAAAATTCGTAAATACGAATTTTCGGAAATACGAAAATTTAGAATATTCGGAAATACGAATTTTCTAAATTTCGATTTTCGAATTCGGAAATACAAAAAAATCGTAAATACGAAAATTCGGAAATTTTAAAAAAAAATCGTAAATACGAAAATTCGTAAATACGAATTTTCGGAAATACGAAAATTTAGAATATTCGGAAATACGAATTTTCAAAATTTCGATTTTCGAATTCGGAAATACAAAAAAATCGGAAATACGAAAATTCGTATTTACGAATTTTTGGAAATACGAAAATTCGTAAATTAAAAATTTTCGGAATTAACGAATTTACGAATTTTCGTAAAAAAACTAATTAGAAACAAAACGAATTGCACATGTCTACTATCTTGTTTGTCATCGACTGTCACTAAGATGTGTACTTTTTTACCTCTTTTTTTCGTTTCATTCGTTTTTTTCGGAAATTTGGAAAATTAATTTTTTCAGTTTTTTGCTTTTTCGGAAATCTGAAAATTTCGAAAATTGAAAAATTCGAAATGTCAAAAATTCGAAATTTCGAAAATTCGTAAATTTCCGAAAATCCTTTTTTTTTTTCGTTTTATTCGTTTTTTTCGGAAAATTCGTTTTTTCCGTTTTTTTCTTTTTCGGAAATCCGAAAATTTCCCGAATTTACGAAAAAGCAAAAAAACGAATAAAACGAAAAAATATTTTTTCGGAGTTTCCGAAAAAAAAAGAATAAAACAAAAAAAAAAGAATTTTTCGAATTTCCCGAATTTACGAAAAAATAAAAAAAACGAAAATAACATAAACGAAAAAAAACGATTTTTTTGGCAGTGCACATGTCTAATGCAAATGAGCTGGATACGCCGATTCAGAAACGTACGTGCGCCCGGCAGATTTTTTTACATCGTTTGCGTAAGGCTTTTTCCGGCGTAACGTTACTCCTGCTATATGAGGCATAGCCAATGTTAAGTTTGGATGTTGTTCCCGCGTCGAAATTTGAAATTTTTACGTAGTTTGCGTAAGTCGTTCGCAAATAGGGCTTTGTGTAAATTACGTTCACGTTGAAAGCATTGACTATTTGCGACGTGATTAGGAGCATGCGCACTGGGATACGTTCACGGCCAGCGCATGCGCCGTTCGTGAGAAACTTCATTTACGTGGGGTCATGTTTTATTTGCATAAAACACTCCCACCTCTTGACAATTTGAATTCTGCGCGCTTACGCCGGCAGATTTACGCTATGCCGCCGCAACTTACGGAGCAAGTGCTTTGTGAATACTGCACTTGCCCGTCTAAGTTGTGGCGGCGTAGAGTAAATAACATACGCTACGCCCGCACAATTTTAAGTTCCCCTACCTGAAAGTAGGTTTAAGTGCAAACTATACAGCACAAGTGCAGTAAACACCAAGTACGTTTAGGTGCAAACTATACAGCACAAGTGCAGTAAACACCAAGTACGTTTAGGTGCAAACTATACAGCACAAGTACAGTAAACGCCAAGTACGTTTAAGTGCAAACTATTCAGCACAAGTGCAGTAAACTCCAAGTAGGTTTAAGTGCAAACTCTTCAGCACAAGTGCAGTAAACACCAAGTACGTTTAGGTGCAAACTATACAGCACAAGTGCAGTAAACACCAAGTACGTTTAGGTGCAAACTATACAGCACAAGTGCAGTAAACACCAAGTACGTTTAGGTGCAAACTATACAGCACAAGTACAGTAAACTCCAAGTAGGTTTAAGTGCAAACTATACAGCACAAGTGCAGTAAACTCCAAGTAGGTTTAAGTGCAAACTATGCAGCACAAGTGCAGTAAACACCAAGTACGTTTAGGTGCAAACTATACAGCACAAGTGCAGTAAACACCAAGTACGTTTAGGTGCAAACTATACAGCACAAGTGCAGTAAACACCAAGTATGTTTAGGTGCAAACTATACAGCACAAGTACAGTAAACTCAAAGTAGGTTTAAGTGCAAACTATACAGCACAAGTGCAGTAAACTCCAAGTAGGTTTAAGTGCAAACTATGCAGCACAAGTGCAGTAAACACCTTGGCCCAGATTCTCATACATTAGCGCTGCTCCTGGGCAGCGTAATGTATGAGCTCTACGTTTCACCGCCGCAGGTCTACAGGTTTAAATCCTGATTCTCAGAACACTTACCTGTAAACTTGCGGCGGTGTATCGTTAGCTTGCTCGGCGCAAGCCCGCCCAATTCAAGTGGGGCGGGCACCATTTAAATTAGGCGCGCTCCCGCGCCGAGCATACTGCGCATGCTCCGTCGGGTAAATTACCCGACGTGCATTGCGCTAAATGACGTCGCCCCGACGTCATTTGTCTAGATGTATACGTAAATGGCGTCCAGCGCCATTCACGGACGTCTTATGCAAACAACGTAATTTAGATTCAATTCGACGCGGGAACGACGGCCATAGTTAACATTGGTTGCCCCTGCTAATTAGCAGGGGCAACCTTACGCGTCGGGTACGCTACGCAAAAGACGTTAATTCGGTGCGTCGGCCTCGCGTATGTTCGGGAATCGCCGTACTTACCTCATTTGCTTAGACGACGGGGAAAAGCGACGATGCGACACCTAGCGGCGGGAAAAAAAATTACTTTTAAGATCTGACAGCGTAACAGCCTTACGCTTGTCAGATCTAATGGGTACCTATGCGCAACTGATTCTAAGAATCAGTCGCATAGATACCCGGGGCCAGATGAGGAGTTACGACGGCGCTAATGGTGTTGCGCCGTCGTAACGCCTTCGAGAATCTGGGCCCAAGTACGTTAAGGTGCAAACTATACAGCACAAGTGCAGTAAACACCAAGTACGTTTAGGTGCAAACTATACAGCACAAGTGCAGTAAACACCAAGTACGCAGGGCCGGATTAACAATGGGGCTGATGGAGCTGCAGCTCCAGGCCCCTTTCTCAAGATAGGCCCATTTGCCCAAAAAAAAAAAAAAAAAAAATATATATATATTTTTTTTTTTTAAGAATTTTTTTTTTTTTAAGATCGAATTTGGGGGGTTGTAGCTCGATGACCAGAGGTCACAGAAACCCCACATTTGGGGGTAGGCATGGGAAGAGCTACCCCACAACTGGTTAAAATATGGGATGGCTATCATTTATGATTCCGGAGATACGGGCCTGCTTGCACAGCCTGTCAGAAGCTACATTCAGAGCGGCTAATATAAATACAAGCTGACACACTACAGCAGACTGATCACAGTGCTTATAATAATTATTTGTATATTACTCATGGTAATTAACCCCTTGCCACCCAGGCCAATTCTGACACTTCTCTACTACATGTAAAAATCATCATTTGTTTTTTGCTAGAAAATTACTCTATGGTGGTCTTTGCACTTTTTATGTTGCAGGGTACAGAGCTGCACGATTCTGGCTAAAATGAGAATTGCAATTTTTTTGCTTAGAAAAAAGATAGATGACGATTCTCTCACGATTGTTGCGGCGTAACATCATCTTTCACATTAAAACAAACAAAAAAAAAATGGGCTAACTTCACTGTTTTGTTTTTATGGTTTTTATTATTCATTGAAGTGGGAAAATGCAGTGTGACATAACATATTGCAGCAATAGCCATTGTATTCCCTAGAGTCTCTGCTAAAATATATATAATGTTTGGCAGTTCCAAGTAATTTTCTAGCAAATAATATTGCTTTCTAACTTAAGAAACAAGTGTTGGACTTTAAGTGGTTAAATTTAGTTACAATGTTAGTTAGCTACAATGTTTCATTTTGTTTACAAACTTCGCAGACTGCCCAGATTTTTTCTTTACACACAGAAGTGTATCCCTTTGATCAAAGAAGGAAGTGTCAGTTACAATGTTTCCTGTTAAAAACTTGGCAGACTGCCCAGATATTTTCTTTTGATAGCTGAAAGTCTCTCCACTTGTTATATGAAAGAATCAGCAAACTCTGCATTGAAGATCGTCAGGGGGGTTGAATCGAGATCACGATTGTGCAGCTCTAGCACGGTATTTGCGCAGCAATTTTTCAAACATGTTTTTTTTGGAAAAAAATGTTTCATTCATTAAAAAAACAGTTAGTTAGTTAAGTTAGCACAATTTTTTTTGGTATCCTAAGCGATGCTTTACATTTTTTTAGGTTACATGTTTAGAGTTACAGAGGAGGTCTAGTACTAGAATTATTGTTCTCGCTCTAACTATCGTGGCGTATGTAACCTGTGTGTATCTGGCTCTGATACTACCAGTGCCTACCCAGCCACTGACTAGTATCTCTCCCCAGCCTGTCCCCACACACCCTCTCACCTGCTGACCTGTGGATGGGGGAATCACTCCTGCAGTGTTATTGTGTTCTGCCAGTGCGTACAATGATCAGTGTTGCTAACTTTAGCTGGCAGCGCTGATTGTTTTAAGAAAAAAAAACAGGCTGGTTGTACTCAAGTTGATTAATAGATTGACTTGTGTAAAACCAGCTAGCCCATACATAGATTGACTATGGCTGGTCTCTGCATAATTGGCGTAATTTCAATCCATGTATGACCCGCTTAACCACTACTCAGTCCCTAAATATCCTTCCACTCCTGTACATAGTGCTCACTGTCATACTCTCCACACTCCTCTCCTGTACATAGTGCCCACTGTCATACTCTCCACACTTCTCTCCTATACATAGTACCCACTGTCATACCCTACACACTCCTCTCCTGTACATAGTGCCCACTGTCATACCCTCCACACTCCTCTCCTATACATAGCGCCCACTGTCATACCCTTCACACTCCTCTCCTGTACATAGTGCCTGCTGTCATACACTTCTCTCCTGTACTTAGTGCCCACTGTCGCACCCTCCACACTCCTCTCCTGTACATACTGCTCACTGTCATACCCTCCACACTCCTCTCCTATACATAGTGCCCACTGTCATACCCTCCACACTCCTCTCCTGTACATAGTGCCCACTGTCATACCCTCCACACTCCTCTCCTATACATAGCGCCCACTGTCATACCCTTCACACTCCTCTCCTGTACATAGTGCCTGCTGTCATACACTTCTCTCCTGTACTTAGTGCCCACTGTCGCACCCTCCACACTCCTCTCCTGTACATACTGCTCACTGTCATACCCTCCACACTCCTCTCCTATACATAGTGCCCACTGTCGCACCCTCCACACTCCTCTCCTGTACAGACTGCTCACTGTCATACCCTCCACACTCCTCTCCTATACATAGTGCCCACTGTCATACCCTCCACACTCCTCTCCTATACATAGTGTTCACTGTCATACCCTCCACACTCCTCTCCTATACATAGAGCCCACTATCATACCGTCTACATTCCTCTCCTGTACATACTGCCCACTGTCGTACCCTCCACACTCCTCTCCTGTACATACTGCCCCATCATACCCTCCACACTTCTCTCTGGTACGTACTACCCTCTGTCATACCCCCCCACTCTTCCTTTACATACTGCCCATTGTCATACCCTTCACACTCCTCTCCTGTACATAGTGCTTTTTTCCGTACCCTTTGTACTCCTCTACTGTACATAGTGCCCACTGTTAGACCCTTCACATTCCTCTCCCTCACCTGCACATACTTCCCACTTATATATCGTCCATACTCCTCCCCTATGTCGCTTAAAGGGGTTGTAAAGACAGAAATATTTTCCTCTTAAATTAAAGTCTGACAGTAGCTGATAAAGTAAAAATTAATGTTTTGCATTATAACTAGTTTGATACCTGTTGAAATCGAGCTGTTTTATTCACCTCCAGCAATCGTTATTCTCACTGACTTCCTGGTTTGCGGTGCGCATTCATTCTTGCTACATCACGGCCTAATGGGAACTACAGTTCCCATTAGGCTTAGCCTCCATGCCTGTGAGGGATAAGAGAGCATCTTCACGCAGGGCTGTAGTCATAGGGAGGGGGTGAGCACATTCTGCTTTCCACCATGCAAAACGGCTCAGATGCCGGTGGAAAGCAAGAAGAGGAGAGACAGGAAATGGCATTTTCAAACCTGGATTACTGTATTTTGGAGGTCAAAAGGAAAAACGAGGTAAGTGATGTTTAAATGCTCTGGCTTACAGCAATCAATTGATCTAATAAAAAACAAACCTTTAGTGTTCCTTTAACCACAAAAACAGTTCTTTAAAATTATACTGAATATCCTCAATGTTACCAGCTATAGAATGGACACACTTTTGTTAGTTCAACTAAAGGAAATATCAGTTCTCATATTTGTTCTGCCCCATTATTAGTACTCATTTAATTTTGTGATTACTACTATGATGTATAGAGGAACATCGGGGATCTCAGCTACTCTAAATATAGCACTTATATAAGAAAGTGGCCCTGAAAATATTTTTTAAATGTTGGCAACTGTGCACTTAGGCACTGCCCAAGGGCCACCGTCCACCGGGTCAGTAGGAGGCCCCATGAGAGGCTCCTGGGATCCTGTGATAATAAAGCGGTAGTAAACTTTCCTGACATTACTACTTTTTAGAGGCCCTGGGGTAGGTTATGCCACAACGTACAAGTATGCACAGCATATTAGCACATTAGTGTACACTTAAATTTTCAGACTGAGCCCTCCAGTGCTGCGATGAATCAGGCGGGGCCTGGACACTTCCATCTTCACCCGGTCTTCCTCCTGGGTTCTGTGCCTTTGGTCACTTGCCTTGGCTGGGCTGCGTTCATGTCATTCCCACGCATTTATTTATTATTTATTACACCCCATTCACACCTCCGCGACAAAACGCCCGACGCCGGCCGCTCGTGCCGCTGGAGGGGAGAATTCCCATTGCTGTCTATGAGATGGTTCACATCTCATAGACGCCGTACACCTGCGGCATGAAAAAAAGTCCCGGTCCCTTTTTTTCAGGCAGCATTGGCGTTCTGCCATACAAAGCAATAGGAAAGATTTGTAAAAAAAAGTTACACTATTTGCGGCAAAATACGCCGCGTACGCGGCGTTACTTGTCGCGGAGGTGTGAATGCAGCCTAAAAGGCCCCACCAAAATCCTCAGCACCAGGCCCATGATGTTCTTAATCTGGCCCTGCCTTCCACCCCCTCACATGCACCACACCGGATGGGGGATACAACACACTTACCTCTCCTCAAGTCCTGGTCACTGGAGTCAAAGCCCTCCAGGCCCCCCACCTGCTCCTGCTCCAGACAGCTGGCAATGACCTCCTCCTCAGCTGTCAACTTGACTGAAGAAGCTGGTCCGCCTCCCGTGCCCCTGAGGTACCTTTTGATGCTGGCCAGCTTATCCCGGACGCGCCGACGCATGTCGTTGATTTTTTTCTGTATGTCTTTGCAGGTCCTGGTCTCATGCCCAAGGACATTGATATCCAGGGTGATCTTCTGGAGGATCTCCTGCTTCCTGGCCTTGCTGGTCCTGGCGCTCTGTGCGCCATGGACGTAGGCATCAAACTTGGCGATTGCTGAGGTCAGGATCGCCCTCTCTTCCGCTGAGAAATTTTTCTTTCTCCTGTCCCTGTCCACCTCACTGTCTGACATGGCTCAGACAACAAAAGTACTCTGCACCAAACGGAAGATAAGCTGTTGTACTTTTGCGCAGGATGGGCATATTTATGTTTCCCGCGTAAGCCGGCGTATCTTAGGAAGTTGCGCCGGCGTAGTTGTGAGCATGCACATAGGGGTGCTGGGCATACGTCTGCGTCATGGCGCATGTGCCGTTCATGATACGCCGGGTGTAAAACATTGCTCCACGCTCGGACCATCATTTGCATGGGGTGACACCCACTTCCACCTACGCCGGCCTGCGCCTTTGAAATTTACGCCACGCCAACGCAGCGTTGGGAGCAATAGCTTGCTGAATGCAGTGCTTGCCTCTCTTCGCTGCGTCGGCGTAGCGTATATTATTTGTGAATCAGGGCCATCATCTTTTTGGCATTGAATTCCTCGGTTTGTACACGAACCCAGGAATCCAATTATAAACTCCTAATGCCACTTACACACGATCAGTTCATTTGATGAAAACGGACTGATGGATTTTTTCATCAGATATCCGATGAAGCTGACTTTCATCAATCTTGCCTACACACCATCAGTTAAAAATCTGTTTGTGTCAGAACGCGGTGACATAAAATACTACGACGTGCTGAGAAAAATGAAGTTCAATGCTTCCGAGTAAGCGTGTCGACTTGATTCTGAGCATGCGTGGATTTTTAACCGATGGACTTGCCCACAGACGATCGTTTTTTTAACCATCAGATAATTTTAAAACAGTTCTAAGTTTTTTCACTGATGGGGGAAAAAAACGATGGGGCCCACACACGATCGGTTCGTCCGATGAAAACGGTCCATCGGACCGTTTTCATCAGACGCACCAATCGTGTGTACGCGGCATAACTCAATGGTATTACACCCCAGTAAGGCTGCATACATTTCCTATAGAAACCCCACAGTGCTGTTGGAGATGTGGAGTGGAACGAGGAACTTTGCTGCATATATTTTGGTCTTGTGAAAAAGTGCGACAATACCGGCTGGAGGTCCAGAGAATTTCTCAAAAATTTACAGAGTTCCCTATACCAGAGGATCCTGCTTTTTTCCTGCTCCATTGTTCACAGATCCCAGTGTTGACTTATAAAAAATTGGTGCCATCTGAATAATGCGGCTAAAAGCGGAGTAACCTTAGAGTGGAGAGATACTAGAACACCCTCCATCGCGAGATGGCTCAATAGAGTACGAGAAATAGGAGCTATAGAAGACTTGGTCCTTTCAACTCAAAATAAAAGAGAACAGTATATTAAAACATGGACAGGATGGAATTTATTTATGTACTCTGATGAGGGGAAGAGAATGCTAGGTGGGGAAAGTATGGAGTGAGAAGTCCCGATATGGGGCCCGTATCTGTACATGAGATATAATAAGAAGGTAGTCCCTCCATCTCTTGGTAGCGTTTGGGGGAGGGTTTTTTTTTTTGGAAGAGGGAGGGAAGGGTGGGGTATGTAAGGAAGGGGAAATAAAGAGGTAAGGGTGAATGACGGAAATAAAAATAAAAGTAAATTTAGAGATGTGGGTAAGGTGGATTAAGATGTTATTTTTAGTATAACTAATATAGGGGAAGATAGATATAGATATGTTCCTTGGGTTGTAATATGATTATGTATCCCCCCCTTTTCCTGATAATTCCTCTTTGTTTTCATGGATATAAAAATAAAAGAATAAGTTTCAAACGTATATGGTCGTTCATTGTTTTATGCATAGAGTGAGTATTAAACGTTATATGTTTTCTAACCCTGTCCAGACCAATTCTAGTATTTTTAATGGGTTCAGCCATTCAGGGCTTTCTAATGCCTCATTATTTAACCCTCCAGGGGCCATGGCACCATCCCTCAAAGTTTTCAAAGATGCTATGCTTAGAGATCTTGATTTAGACCCTATTAAAAATATTAGATTCGATAAACATCTGTCAGATGGGCTTGACTCCTTGGGGCTGATTTACCAAGTCTTTGCTCCATGACTCATGGAGCAAAAGCAGGAGTAGCAGCCGTTTTGACATTTACTAAAGAAATACGCTGCTAGTGCAGTGTATTTCCTTAGTTACTAAAGTGCTCAGTGCGCCCAGGAGAGGGCGCATTGAGCACTACTATAGACCTGGCGCACGGCATATTGAAATGTAAATTGCGGGGATTCGGGCGGGAGTTTATTAGGGGGGAGGTGGGGTGCTGCGGGGGAAGTGTAGTGACATGTGTTTGAATGTGTGTTGCGGGCCGAATTGAAAGTGAAAGTGACTTTTGAAAACCGATCCCCGTACGCTTACACAGTGCGCCTGAACCTCGGGAGGTTCATTTTCATACTGGGCATGCGTACAGAGAACTTTCGGGGGTTCCCGTGCGCCTTGTCAGTACGCCAAGAAAATATTGGTAAATACCAAGCGGCGTACCCGTAATTGCGCTGCGTGACGCGGCGCACGGGAATCTCCGACCTGTTTTCAGCCTGCGCTGACCATGAAGGGGAACTCCGCGCCAAATTTCAAACTTGAAACCGGCGCGGGTCCCCCTCCAGGAGTACATTAGGCTCTTAGGCTTGGTCTGGAACGTAAGGGGTTAAACCCGCGCCGAAAACCAGCGCGGGGTTCCCCCCAGATCCAGACCAAGCCCTTATCCCAGGCACGCAGTCTGGCCGGACAGGAATGGGGGTGGGGACGAGCAAGCGCCCCCCTCCTGAGCCGTACCAGACCGCATGCCCTCAACATGGGGGAGTGTGTGCTGTGGGGGAGGGGGGCACTGCCCCCCCCACCCAAAGCACTCTTGTCCCCATGTCGATAGGGACAAGAGCCTCTTCCAGACAACCCTTGCCATTGGTTGTCGGGGTATGCGGGCGGGACTAATCGGAATCTGCGAGCCCCCTTTAATAAGGGGGCCCCCAGATGCTGGCCCCCCACCCTATGTGAATGAGTATGGGGTACATCGTACCCCTACCCATTCACCTGGGGGAAAAGTGTAAAGTAAAAAAAACACACCACACAGAATAAAATAATTTATTAGTCAGCTCCGGGCCCCCCCTTTCTTCTTTTAACTCTTTTAGAATGGGGGTGTCTTCTCTCCCAATCTTTTGCCGGGGCCCTGGGCTTCACCGATTTCTGCCGGGGGAGGGCGCCATCCCACCCCGGTCTTATCCGGTGCCTTCCGCCGGGGCCCTCCAACCCATTTAAGCTCTTTAACATTAGGGGGGGCATCCGGACTTCGGCGACTTCTGCCGGGGGATGGCGCCTATCCCCCGGTCTTTCCGGTGCCTTCCGCCAGGGCTCCGGTCTTGTTCCTCGTTTTCTGCCGGGGGTGCGCCAACTCCCCAGTCTTTTCTCTGCTGTCTTTGCGTTCCCTCTTCTGCCTGTCTCCCCCGCGGAGCCCAGGGCTTTCTTCTCTGTTCCCTCTTCTGCCTGTCTCCCCCGCGGAGCCAGGGCTTTCTTTCCGCTTTCTTCTCTGTTCTGCCTGGCTCCTCCGGGAGCCCAGGGCTTTCTTTCCGCTTTCTTCTCTGTTCCCTCTTCTGCCTGGCTCCTCCGGGAGCCCAGGGCTTGTCTCCGCTGTGACCTAAACCCATGTGACATCACATTCCCTGGGCATGATGGGAATGTGATGTCACATGGGTTGAGGTCACATGGTGGCATTGCCCTATTTAAGTCAATGCCCACCGCTCAGACGGCATTTCAGCGCGAGAACTCGTCGTGTCAACATCGAATGGAAGAGAAGGAAGAAGACAGCGGAGACAAGCCCTGGGCTCCCGGAGGAGCCAGGCAGAAGCGGAAGGCACCGCAGAAGCCCAGAGGCTGGCGCCCTCCCGCGGAAGACAGCGCAGACAAGCCCTGGGCTCCGCGGAGGAGCCAGGCGGAAGGCAGCGGAGAAGCCCGCGGTTGTCGCCCCCCGGTGGAAAACAGCGTCGAAGCCCGAGGGGAGCTACAGCACCCCCCAGCGGAAGACAGTAACGAAGCCCGCGGCCCTCCCCCATAAGCAAGGAGCTTCATGGTGAAGGGGGCCTGACGGAAGACAGCGACGAAGCCCGTGGCCCTCCCCCATAAGCAAGGAGCTTCGTGGTGAAGGGGGCCCCGGGGAAGACCCCCGGAGCTGATTAATAAAATATTTTATTCTGTGTGGTGTGTTTTTTTACTTTACATTCCCCCCCCCAGGTGAATGGTTAGGGGTACGATGTACCCCATACTCATTCACATAGGGTGGGGGGCCGGAATCTGGGGGCCACCTTATTAAAGGGGGCTCTCAGATTCTGATAAGCCCCCTGCCCGCATACCCCGACAACCAAAGGCCAGGGTTGTCGGGAAGAGGCTCTTGTCCCTATCGACATGGGGACAAGAGTGCTTTGGGGTGGGGGGGCAGTGCCCCCCTCCCTCAAAGCGTGTGCTTTGTCGAGGGCATGCGGTCTGGTACGGCTCAGGAGGGGGGGGCGCTCGCTCCTCCCCACCCCCATTCCTGTCCGGGCCAGACTGCGTGCTTGGGATAAGGGTTTGGTCTGGATCTGGGGGACCCCACGCTGTTTTTCGGCGCGGGTTTAACCCCTCACGTTCCGGACCAAGCCGAAGAGCCTAATGTACCCCTGGAGGGGGACCCGCGCCGGTTTCTTGTTTGAAATTTGGTGCGGAGTTCCCCTTTATCCCGGTCCTGTCAGGGGGGGGGAATTCCTGATCGTCTGTTCATACAATGTATGAACAGCGATCTGTCATTTCCCCTAGTCAGTCCCACCCCCCCTTACAGTTAGAACACACCCAGGGAACATAATTAACCCCTCCCTCGCCCCTAGTGTTAACCCCTTTCCTTGGCAGTGACATTTTTTATAGTAAGCAATGCATTTTTAGAACATTTATCGTTAGAAAAATGCCAATGGTCCCAAAAATGTGTCCGCCATAATGTCGCAGTACCGATAAAAATCACTCATTACTATTAAAAAAAATATATTAATAAAAAAGCCATAAAACTATACCCTATTTTGTAGATGCTATAACTTTTGCGCAAACCAATCAGACGCTTATTGCGATTTTTTGGAACCAAAAATATGTCGAACAATACGTATCGGCCTAAACTGAGGGAAAAAAATATTATTAATTAATTTTATTAATTTTGGGGATATTTTTTATAGCAAACAGTAGAAATGATTTTTTTTTTTTTTAAATGTCGCTCTATTTTTGTTTATACCAAAAAAAAGAAAAAACGCAGAGGTGATCAAATACCACCAAAAAAAATCTATTTGTATTGAAAAAAAAGGACGCCTATTTTGTTTGGGAACCACGTCGCACGACTGCGCAATTGTCAGTTAAAACGACGCAGTGCCGAATCGCAAAAACTGGCCCGGTCATTGACCAGTAATATGGTCTGGGGCTCAAGTGGTTAAAAAATAACAAAACACTAAAGTTAGCCCAACTGTAACTCTAAACTGTTAACCTGAAGGAAAAAAAATGTGCGTGTTCGCTTCTGACTGGGAGCTACTAGGGACAGGGGCTTTTAAATTATTATTATTTATTTTTGTTACGTAATAATTCACTAAGACCTCCCCTTCAGCCTGGAAAGCATGAGTTCAGGGGAAAAAAAAAAGCTCTCATGCTTTCAGCAGCCATTGCATATTTGTTCCTTCATGTGAGATGAACTGAGCATGCTCTGACACTTAGAATTTTTTTCTTTTTTTTTAAAGGGTGAAAATCACTTGGATGTCTCTGAGCATGCTCATAGAGCGTGGGTGGGTTAGTAATTTAAGGACATCCTTACCAGGTGTAAGCACTTACAAGCTCACCCAAACTAGAGACTGAAATTTGTTCATGTGATTTCAATTGCTTAATTAGCACACATGTTATAAAAAGCTTGGATCGAGCAGTCCTCAGCTGCCCTCAGAGGGGCAAGCTGGCAGAAATGTTGTTGCTAAACAGAAATGTGGTTTGGAGCATGTTTATTTTGCCAATGTTTTTTGTTTATTTTTAAATGATGTTCACTTTGATGTATTTGTCTCTGCTGCCTTATTTTGAAAAATATTTCTGAAGATGTTGGGATGGTTAACCTATGTTTATTTTTATTTTTGAAATTTATTTTTGTTTGTGTGTGTGTTTGTTTGTTTGTCTTTTTTGCTTTCCTTGTTTTGTTGACCAATAAAAATTACTTTAAAATTTTGAAGTTTGTTTTTTGTTACTTTTTCATTCTACATATTTTGACAGCTGCAGCTGAAATAGGTTTGGCCTAACAAATTGGGTGTGATTTTTGTCTAAGCTGCTTTCCTGGTGTGTAATCATGAAAAGTTTGCCATGTTTAATCTCCAGGAAATTAAAGACAGTGGTAAGTGTTTTCTTTTTACTGCAGTGGTCCTCAGCCCTCAAGTACCCCCGACAGGACATGTTTTGTGGATTTCTCTTATCAAGAATTGCTGTCCAGACTGTCTTTTAAAGCACATGTGCAAGAAGAAGGAAAACCTGCAAACATGGCCTGTTGGGGGGGGGGGGGGGGGTTATTGGTGGACAGGCTTGAAGTGCTGATTTACAGCACTGTGCTTAAATCTAGCGCAAGGCAATCCTATTCAAATTGTGGGTGTTTGAGGGAAGCCAAGTGAGTGTTAGAACCCCTGCTTGTGTTTTTTGGGTTGAGCTTTGTGTCCCTTTTCTTAAAATTGGCTTCACTTCCTGTCACACAGCTGAACAGGAAGTGAGGTTAGAACCCTACCAGTGTCTTTTCTTGGGGACACAGGTCAATCTAACTAGTGTCCCCATTAGGCAAATTGCACTCCAGCACTGCTGTGTACACCCCAAATCATGGGTCTTCAAACTACGGCCCTCCAGTTGTTCAGGAACTACAATTCCCATCATGCTTAGTCATGTCTGTGAATGTCAGTGCATTACAAGGCCTCGTGGGATGTGTAGTTCTACAACAGCTGGAGGGCCGTAGTTTGAGGATCCCTGCCCCAAATGATTATTTAGTTTGGGGTTTAGTAAAGGCAAAGCCACTCTGCAGTACAAGCATAGTCGCAGAAAATCAGAGAGGAAGCACTGATGGTTTTAACATCCAATCCTGTAGAAGCAAAGTTGTTTTGTTCTCTTCCTTGCTTGTCCACTTGTAGTGCAAAGTGGATTTGCCTTTAGTAAATGGACCCCAAAGTCCAAGATCCCTAATAATTTGGGGTGTACAAAGCAAAATGCTAGAGTGCAATTTACATAATGGGAAACTATTTAGATTGATCTGTGTCCCCAAGAAAATATATTAGTAAGGATTTACCCTCACTTCCTGTTTGGCTATGTGACAGGAAGTGAATGAATTTGAATTAGAAAGGGTGAAGACACCTCACAAATGTTACTATCAGGGGTGCAGACATCCCCAAAAAATGAGCAGATAATACTTATTTGCAAATTAATATTTTTTTATTTAACATTGGGTGGTGTTTGTGGGGGGCCTAACACACACATTCATATATATTAGCAACGCTGTATCCTGGCTTATTGGCATGGTTATATTTTCTTAGCCCTCTCAATAAAACTCTCTGAAATTTGTGCTTCAACTAGAACTATAATCAACACTTTTTATTTTGGATCGAGTGAGGGAGGGTTATAGGCCCTGTCAGTTTATTTTGTATTATCTGTGTCCAATTGGGGAGATTTGCCTCCACTTCCTGCCCCATAGCCAAACAGGAAGTGAGAGAAAAACTATGCAAATTAAGGGAATCCAGTGCCCCCCTCCCCCCCAGAACTAGTGTGTGGGTCCCTTGAAAATTCCTGGGTGGGTCATACAAAAACAGGGTGTGGCCTTGACAGGAAAGGGTGGGTCATTTTTATATTAGGAGGTGCAGAAATGTAGTGAGGCCTAGGGCATGACAAAACCTAAATATACTACTGCATATTAGGGCTTATTTAGACCGGATCCGATTTACAGCATGTTTTTATAGTGTGGGAGGAAACCCACGCAAGCACAGGGAGAGCATGCAAACTCCAGGCAGATGGTGTCACAGGCGGGATTCGAACCAGCGACCCTTTTGCTGCTAGGTCAAAGTGCTATACACTACACCACTGTGCTGAACGAACATGATTGCAGCTGAAAGCATGAGATCTTTTTTTTTTTTTCCCAATACCATGCTTTCCAGCCTTATTGACCCCGCCTCTCTCCATAAAGAGGACCTGTCACACACTAGTCCTATTACAAGGGATGTTTACATTCCTTGTAATAGGAAGAAAAGTGATCCAAAATAAAAAAAAGGGACAAAAAAGTGCAAAAAGAAAAATATTAGGTAAACAAAAATAATAAAACGCCCCTGTCCCTAGTAGCTCGCACTCAGAAGCGAACATGCTTGTAAGTCCCGCCCACATATGTAAACACCATTCAAACCACACATGTGAGGTATTGACACGTGCGTTAGAGCGAGAGCAATAATTCTAGCCCTAGACCTCCTCTGTAACTCTGAACTGGTAACCTGTAAAAAAAAATCAAGCATCGCCTATGGATATTTTTATGTCCCGAAGTTTGGCGCCATTCCATGAGTGTGTGCAATATTAAAGCGTGACAAGATAGGTATCTATTTACTCAGTGTATAGAAGGGACTGGACACTGAAGTGGAGAGAATGGGGCTGCTCACCCCGAAAAGTATGATGAAACCCCAGATGGGGTTGTTGCGCAGCTCAGATAGAAAAAAGTTTATACCGTGTAGTAAAAAATATATGTTTTATTTAATTCACATGTAAAAAATGGGAACAAAGAGGGGTAGCACAGTGGATGGAACATGAGTTATAGCAGGTACACAAACAGCGTTTACATGAGTGTATAAAACGGTACACGAATGGTGTTGATATATATATGATCAAAAATATGCATTGTGATATAAACAATCTAACGAACGTTTCGACCTATTAGAGGTCTTCTTCAGAGAATTTTGTGTAGCTGAAAGGGAACAAATAGTAGTTAGACATCTCATGGTTGTAATTTAGATATTGGGAAATACATTATTGCGTTTTAAGTCTATGTCTGCTAATACAGAAAAGCCTAAAAATAGGGAAGCAGTAAGCTACAATGCAATACAAACAGTTCATGTGTATTTAGTACAGAACAATGATGTTGAATGTATTTTTTAGTGGATTTTTAGTCCCCTTACCTTGATGTAGTGTCTCAGGTAAGTGCTGCGGGCTGGACGGCTAGATCAAATGGCCCACCCAGAAACGCCTCCCATCCCAGGCAGTGTGGCAGCTCGCCACGCCGTGTGGAGCTCCTCGTTCAACACCACAAGAGGTCACCCCCAAAATAGGTGGGGCGGGTGGTGGAAGGACCGTGCGAAATCCAGGGAGGGATGTGGGAGATTAGAGGTAATGGGAAGGAAATCTTAAAAAAGAGCCTGTAAGCAAAATAATACGGTGGTATTATGGACTGTATCTTTGTACACATGCATAACAGGCAAATATGGATGAAGTATGGACATTGGGCCTTTAGGATGGATGGGTAAAAGAACACAACACAGGTAGGACCGACATAGGCTGTCGGTAACAGAGGAAGATGCCAAGGGGTGCTGGTGTAGAAATTTAGAATGGTGTGTCTCTAAAAGAAGGGTACATAAGTCTCCCTACAGCAGGGAAAGAAATAGAAGAAAAGGGGAATGGGGGAAAGAAGGAAAAAGGGAAGAAAAGAGGAAAAAGAAGGGGGAGGAAAGATAGAGGAAGGAAAAAGAAAAAGAGAAAGAAAGGAAAAAGAGGGAGTGGGGTAAAGATGCTGGAGAGATCCGGAAGAAGGAGAAAAGAGGGAAGAGAAAGAAAAAAGGGAAAGAAACAATGAGCAAATAGGGAAAAGAGATCCGGAAGAAGGAGAAAAAGAAAAAGAAAAAAGGAGAAAAGAGGGAAGAGAAAGAAAAAAGGGAAAGAAACAATGAGGAAATAGGGAAAAGAGGCTAGGGAGATCCGAGTGGAGGGGAAAGGGAGGGAGGAAAAGAGAAAGAAAGAGGATGGGAGAAAGGGAATAGCAAGGGAGTGAAGGGAGAAAGAAAACTGGGGGTGAAAAAAGGGGTAAGAAGGAGTGAGAAAAATAATACAGTAAGGTGTGAGCAAAAGTGCTGGAAGCAAAGTGAATCAAGTGGTGACGACAAAAACCAATTGAATGAAATGAGTGAAAGGTGATAAATGAATGAGTGAAAGCGGGGAAAAAGAGGGAGTGAAAATGGAAATGAAAAGGATGCAGGAAGTGAAAGGGGAAGGAAGAGGAGTGAAGAGGGATGACAGGAGTGAAGAAACAGAGAAAGTGAAAAAGGGGAAAAGAAGAGTGAGGGGGAGTGTTGGGAAAGGGGAAGAGGGGGCAGGTTAGAAGTGGCAAGGGGAGGAAAAGAAAGGGTGGGGAAGAGGGAGAGGGGGAGCAGGGAAGGGGGAAAGTGAAAAACCAGAAAATGAAATGGAAAACGTGTAGAAACGTATGGGAAGTAAGAAGGTGGTTGAAAGGAGGGGTTAAGGTGTGAGTAGTGAGGATGGGTGGTGTGATGTTGGAGGGGTGATAGAAAATTAGTGATGTGAAAAATAAGGGAGTGCAGTATGTGAGGGTAAAAATACAGCAGAAAGAGGTGATGGGACAGGGGCCTGGGTGGTGACGAACAGATGAAGGGATGGACACAGGGGTGGGATGGGGAGAGTAGTACCTTTAAAATGTAGAGAGATGTTGGAAAATTTAAAACAAATTTGCAGGCTTCCTAGGCATAGATCACAATGTTGGATCAGAATGCTGCTGGTGTAAGAGTAGCAGCAGCAAGCGGACAGTGTGGTTTTCTCTGTAAGGGGAAATGGTGAGGTAATGCATTGGGAAAAAGCCTAGCCAAAAACGGCAGGGAGGGGTTTGGGGATTGTGCAAACCTAATCTTACCCACAGCGCAGGGATGAGCGGTGTGCCGTGAATGAAGGTGCCAATGTTATCCTACCAGTGGGCCATAGAGAGCGTGGCTATATATGGTGCACCTGGCCTAATTAGGGGGTGGGAGACGAATCAATCTGGATTTGATTGATCCCAGGCCGCCCCTAGGCCTCATTACTGCAGAAAGGTCGCCATCACCCTCCCGGGTCGGTCAATGTCCCCTGCACATACCTGGTGAATGGCCAGGACTATGGCGGCGGTGGCCTCCTCGGCGTGTGTGCGCGCCTGCGGCGTGGGCTACAGCCGTCGCCCCCACGCTACCATGTGATGAAGTGACATCATCGCGTGCGCGCGGACCAGCCGCGCACGCGCGATGCGTGCCACTGGGTGTGGAGGCGGTGCACACATGCCACCAGCAGGGGGAGAATGCATTCCCCATACATGAGGCGACCGCGCGCTGTCGCCATCATGCGGGGAAATGCTATAGCGCAAGAAATCGCGCTAATGTCTCACCCTGCTGGGTGGTGGAAGGGAGAATCCAGGGAACGGCGGCTGGAAACATACCTGGGGAGAGGGAGCACCAAAGAGGGGCCAGTGGAGGCGCCGTCCAAGCTGCACAGCAATGACACAGTCCAACAAGGAAGAGGGATCATTATAAAAAAAAAACACACAAGGATATTTACATATATACATGAGAGCCATACAAAAATCATCAAAAGAATACAGTTCCACTTATTAATACTGTATACAGATTTATATAAACAGTGGTGACCAGCTAAAACATGCATGTTTTTGGTCCAGAACCATGGCCATCATGTAATTGCCCTATAAACATGTGTACTACAGGTGTGAGGATTGTATGGGGTATTCTTCTAAAAGAACATGGGATGTGGCAAATGACTGATAGCGGGGGGCAAGTGGCAGTGGTTTACATGGAGAATTGGTGATCCCCTCCATGGTGGGAGAGGGCCAAAGGATGCGAATGCAGGGAAGAGAACATGTTTGAATCTTTCAATATATTCATTGAGCCACCAACAAAACATTCACATTTTAAACATTTTGAAGGGGGGTCTGGGAGCTGGTATAGTTGTGTACTTCTAGATGTTGTAAATATTAAAGTTGAACACGAACAATACAGTGGGCTTGAATCTGAAAAATGGCAATTTCTAAAGGTTATAGGGAAAAAGTGTTACTGCGTTTTCCCGGATACAAATCCCTTAAGAAAGGGAGCATAAGAGACTGATTCATTAAGACCTGGCAAGGTGGTAGCTTGCAGTCGAAAAATCCATCGCTGCTCATGTTGCAGCAAGGTTTTGTTCCAATCTCCGCTTCTATCCGGAATGTAAATTCTGTAGAGCGCGGTGAAAGTCACCTTTGGTACTGTATAATTGTGTTGAAAAACTGCATGTCTCCCAATGGGGAGGTAGAAATTGCCTATTTGCATACTGTAGGTGTGTTTGGCTATCCTTCGCCAGAACTCCTGTTTTGTCTTCCCAATATAGAAAGCACCGCATTCGCATTCCATGAGGTAGACAATGCCCTGGGTTTGACAGTTGATGAATTGGGAGGGTTTAAAGACATCCCCATTTGGAAGTCGAAATGTTTTTTCCTTTCTAATGAGTGGGCAGTGGGAACAATGCCCACAAGGAAAAGTGCCCGGTACGGGGCAACGTTTATTCTTTTTGGCGGCATCCCTATATTCGCTTTGTACCAGACGGTCATGGAGCGAACTGGCACGTTTGAAGGTAACAGAGGGATGACCTGCAATCAATACCTTAACTTTTGGGTCATCAGTGAGGATGGTCCAATTTTTTTAAAGAATTTGTTGGATGAGCTTATGTTGGCGTGAAAACCGTAGAATAACTCGGGTAATATCTGAGTCGGAGTTGGGCATAGGCTTCTTTTTGTATAAAAGGGTGTGTCTGGAAAGGAGATGGGTTTTGTTAAACGCCTTCCATAGACACTTGCGACTGTAGCCTCGGCAGAGAAGTCGAGCCTGAAGCTTGCCAGCTTCCTCAAAAAAATGAGCATCGTTAGAACAATTGCGACGTAGTCGCAAGTATTGCCCAAATGGTATGGAATCCTTCAAGGCAGGCTGGTGGGAGCTATCAGCGTGAAGCACCGTATTTCCCGCTGTAGTTTTCCGGAACAGGGTGCTACAAAGGCGTCGGCTGGCATCTATATAAAGTCGTACATCCAAAAAAGTGATGCTGCTTCTGTCATGTGTCATAGTGAATGTTAGATTAAACTTGTTAGAGTTTAAGTGATCAAAAAACTGCAATAGTAGGGCTTCAGGGCCCTCCCATATGACCAGAATGTCGTCGATATATCGTCGCCACATCTTGATGTGGCTCAGATATTCGTCGAGAGTCCGGTCATATGGGAGTGACCGCTCCCACTCCCCCAGGTACAGATTGGCGTAGGATGGGGCACAACATGTCCCCATCGCTACGCCCTGTACCTGGAGGTAGTGGGAGCGGTTAAAAGAAAAACAATTGAATTGTAATATGTATTGAAGAGAGTTGACTAAGAACTCATCAAGCGTGTGTTCATGGAGGTGGCCATGAGTTAGGCACTGACGTATGATGTTTATCCCTGTGTCATGGGGTATACTGCTGTACAGTGCCTCAACGTCGATGGCGACCAAGATGGAATCATCGGAAATAACAACTTCATCAGTAATCTGTAAAAGATGAATTGTGTCCTTTACATAGGAGGGTAATAGTATGACATAAGGTTGCAAGTAGCTGTCCACAACACAACTTAAATTTTCGGATATAGATCCGTTGCCGGAAACTATTGGTCTTCCCGGTGGGGGTTTTTTTTGTTTATGAATTTTTGGGAGACAATAAAATGTTGCAATTTTGGGGTGTTTGGTGCGGATGAAATCAAACATGTTTTTGGAGATTAAATGGTCTGCAAAGGCCTTATCCACAAGGATGTAAAAGTTGGCCAAATATTGGGGAATGGACAAGAAAGAAATCTGTTTGTACCAATCAGTATTGGCCAAGATGGTTTCACACATGGTGATATAGTCGCAATTGTCCATCAGGACAATGTTGCCCCCTTTGTCCGAGGGTTTGACTATAAATGTGGCATTGTCCGCGAGAGCGGACAGTGCCTCATTTTCGCTGAAGGAGAGGTTCCTAGGTTTTAATTTGTAAAGCGGGCACTTTTCCTTGTGGGCATTGTTCCCACTGCCCACTCATTAGAAAGGAAAAAACATTTCGACTTCCAAATGGGGATGTCTTTAAACCCTCCCAATTCATCAACTGTCAAACCCAGGGCATTGTCTACCTCATGGAATGCGAATGCGGTGCTTTCTATATTGGGAAGACAAAACAGGAGTTCTGGCGAAGGATAGCCAAACACACCTACAGTATGCAAATAGGCAATTTCTACCTCCCCATTGGGAGACATGCAGTTTTTCAACACAATTATACAGTACCAAAGGTAAGGTAAACCACTGCCACTTGCCCCCCGCTATCAGTCATTTGCCACATCCCATGTTCTTTTAGAATAATACCCCATACAATCCTCACACCTGTAGTACACATGTTTATAGGGCAATTACATGATGGCCATGGTTCTGGACCAAAAACATGCATGTTTTAGCTGGTCACCACTGTTTATATAAATCTGTATATTAATAAGTGGAACTGTATTCTTTTGATGATTTTTGTATGGCTCTCATGTATATATGTAAATATCCTTGTGTGTTTTTTTTTTATAATGATCCCTCTTCCTTGTTGGACTGTGTCATTGCTGTGCAGCTTGGACGGCGCCTCCACTGGCCCCTCTTTGACGCTCCCTCTCCCCCAGGTATGTTTCCAGCCGCCGTTCCCTGGATTCTCCCTTCCACCACCCAGCAGGGTGAGACATTAGCGCGATTTCTTGCGCTATAGCATTTCCCCGCATGATGGCGACAGTGCGCGGTCGCCTCATGTATGGGGAATGCATTCTCCCCCTGCTGGTGGCATGTGTGCACTGCCTCCACACCCAGTGGCACGCATCGCACGTGCGCGGCTGGTCCGCGCGCACGCGATGACGTCACTTCATCACATGGTAGGGTGGGGGCGACGGCTGTAGCCCACGCCGCAGGCACGCGCACACGCCGAGGAGGCCACCGCCGCCATAGTCCTGGCCATTCACCAGGTATGTGCAGGGGACATTGACCGACCCGGGAGGGTGATGGCGACCTTTCTGCAGTAATGAGGCCTAGGGGCGGACCGGGATCAATCAAATCCAGATTGATTTGTCTCCCACCCCCTAATTAGGCCAGGTGCACCATATATAGCCACGCTCTCTATGGCCCACTGGTAGGATCACATTGGCACCTTCATTCACGGCACACCACTCATCCCTGCGCTGTGGGTAAGATTAGGTTTGCACAATCCCCAAACCCCTCCCTGCCGTTTTTGGCTAGGCTTTTTCCCAATGCATTACCTCACCATTTCCCCTTACAGAGAAAACCACACTGTCCGCTTGCTGCTGCTACTCTTACACCAGCAGCATTCTGATCCAACATTGTGATCTATGCCTAGGAAGCCTGCGAATTTGTTTTAAATTTTCCAACATCTCTCTACATTTTAAAGGTACTACTCTCCCCATCCCACCCCTGTGTCCATCCCTTCATCTGTTCGTCACCACCCAGGCCCCTGTCCCATCACCTCTTTTTGCTGTATTTTCACCCTCACATACTGCACTCCCTTATTTTTCACATCACTAATTTTCTATCACCCCTCCAACATCACACCACCCATCCTCACTACTCACACCTTAACCCCTCCTTTCAACCACCTTCTTACTTCCCATACGTTTCTACACGTTTTCCATTTCATTTTCTGGTTTTTCACTTTCCCCCTTCCCTGCTCCCCCTCTCCCTCTTCCCCACCCTTTCTTTTCCTCCCCTTGCCACTTCTAACCTGCCCCCTCTTCCCCTTTCCCAACACTCCCCCTCACTCTTCTTTTCCCCTTTTTCACTTTCTCTGTTTCTTCACTCCTGTCATCCCTCTTCACTCCTCTTCCTTCCCCTTTCACTTCCTGCATCCTTTTCATTTCCATTTTCACTCCCTCTTTTTCCCCGCTTTCACTCATTCATTTATCACCTTTCACTCATTTCATTCAATTGGTTTTTGTCGTCACCACTTGATTCACTTTGCTTCCAGCACTTTTGCTCACACCTTACTGTATTTTTTTTCTCACTCCTTCTTACCCCTTTTTTCACCCCCAGTTTTCTTTCTCCCTTCACTCCCTTGCTATTCCCTTTCTCCCATCCTCTTTCTTTCTCTTTTCCTCCCTCCCTTTCCCCTCCACTCGGATCTCCCTAGCCTCTTTTCCCTATTTCCTCATTGTTTCTTTCCCTTTTTTCTTTCTCTTCCCTCTTTTCTCTTTTTCTCCTTCTTCCGGATCTCTTTTCCCTATTTCCTCATTGTTTCTTTCCCTTTTTTCTTTCTCTTCCCTCCTTTCTCCTTCTTCCGGATCTCTCCAGCATCTTTACCCCACTCCCTCTTTTTCCTTTCTTTCTCTTTTTTCTTTTTCCTTCCTCTATCTTTCCTCCCCCTTCTTTTTCCTCTTTTCTTCCCTTTTTCCTTCTTTCCCCCATTCCCCTTTTCTTCTCTTTCTTTCCCTGCTGTAGGGAGACTTTTGTACCCTTCTTTTAGAGACACACCATTCTAAATTTCTACACCAGCACCCCTTGGCATCTTCCTCTGTTACCGACAGCCTATGTCGGTCCTACCTGTGTTGTGTTCTTTTACCCATCCATCCTAAAGGCCCAATGTCCATACTTCATCCATATTTGCCTGTTATGCATGTGTACAAAGATACAGTCCATAATACCACTGTATTATTTTGCTTACAGGCTCTTTTTTAAGATTTCCTTCCCATTACCTCTAATCTCCCCCATCCCTCCCGGGCTTTCGCACGGTCCTTCCACCACCCGCCCCACCTATTTTGGGGGTGACCTCTTGTGGTGTTGAACGAGGAGCTCCACACGGCGTGGCGAGCTGCCACACTGCCTGGGATGGGAGGCGTTTCTGGGTGGGCCATTTGATCTAGCCGTCCGGCCCGCAGCACTTACCTGAGACACCACATCAAGGTAAGGGGACTAAAAATCCACTAAAAAATACATTCAACATCATTGTTCTGTACTAAATACACATGAACTGTTTGTATTGCATTGTAGCTTACTGCTTCCCTATTTTTAGGCTTTTCTGTATTAGCAGACATAAACTTGAAAAGCAATAATGTTTTTCCCAATATCTAAATTACAACCATGAGATGTCTAACTACTATTTGTTCCCTTTCAGCTACACAAAATTCTCTGAAGAAGACCTCTAATAGGTCGAAACGTTCGTTAGATTGTTTTTTTTTTTTTCATATTTAACCTTTTTCTTTATTTTTCTGTAGTCAAGGTCACAGAGTAATAACACAGCATAAACCATAAATACATAAACATATAAGAATCCACTATACATTCTAACAGAGAGTCGACTTGAAAGCAAACCAGAAACAACCCAGACAGATAGTGGGATATCAGAACTATCGCCGTCCTGGTTCCCTTACTCTGTTCTTGTTTTAGCTATCTCTTTGTCTCTGGCTCGCCCTCCCCTCTCCCCCAGAACTCTGTGCCACTCCATACTTCTGTCCCACTCTGTTCCCTTTACCTACCCCATGCCCTACCTATCGCCCCCCTAAACTTAAAACCAAAACAAACCCTCACAGCAGCAAACCGGAAAGAAAAAAAAAAAAAGAAACCCGTATCAATATCCCCCCCTCCCCTCTCTCCCCTCCTCCTCCTCGCCAGAGACAGATATAACCTCATTTAGTTCACCTCTTCTACTTCTCTCTACCTACACCTATCCTAGTGGGCTCTACCTTCTCTATACTATTCTTCCAATAGTCTCTTTCCTTCTTCTGATTTCATAAACTGGTTCCACCCAGACCATGTTTCTTCATATTGTTCCCTTTTGTTCCTCGTTGAGAGGATTAAGTCCTCTGTTGCTCCGATCTCTCTCACTCTATTAAGCCATCTCGCAATAGAAGGTGATCTACTTTCTCTCCACTGTAATGTTATTCCAGTCTTAGCAGTATTTATCAAATGGCATATTACCGACTTTTTATACTCTTGCATTGGGATTTGTGAACTGTGGAGCAGGTAAAGAGCTGGATCGTCCGGAATCTGACGTTCCGTAAATTTTTGGACAATTCTCTGGACTTCCTTCCAGTAACCTCTCACTTTTACACATGACCAGAATATATGCAGCATAGTTCCCTGCTCCAATCCACATCTCCAACAATACTCTGAGTTATCCTTGCTAAATTTTTGCAACTTTACTGGTGTATAATACCATTGGGACAGTAATTTATAATTGGATTCTTGTATACGCGTAGATGTTGAGGAATATAAAGCTAGGTGGGTTATTTGTTTACGTTGATTCTGTGAGAAAACTCTCCCCAGATCCCTTTCCCATTTCCCCAGTCCCGGCAACTCAAAGTCCTCTTGAGGTGATATCAATAATCTATACATCTTTGAACTTACTCTCTGTATTGGTTCCTCATATTCACAATATTGTTCAAATTTAGTTAATTGTCGCCGGAAATTAGATGGTTGACCTAGGGATCTTAGGAAATAACTTAATTGAAGTGCTTGCCAAAAGCTTAACTCGTAACTCCCCCTTCTCTTCGTTAAGTCCTCAATTGATGGCCATGTATTTTTTTGCAGAAAGTGTGATGCCTGCACCTTGCCCCTTTCTTTTAATTTATTAAAAACCACTCCTCCTGTACCCGGTATGAATCCTGGATTCCCTAATATAGGGATCAAGGGGGAGCATTTTGTTGAAAATTTTGGGTTTTTGCATATTTTTGCTGCAATCAACAGCGTAGGGCCAATTATAGGGTGTTTCTTCATCTTACTTGGTAGAACATTATAGCACCAGGGGGCTCTACTTAATGCGATTGGACAGATCTGCTGTTCAACTTCTACCCACCTTTTATAGTGCCCATTCCTACACCAATCTATTAATCTCGTCAGGTGTGCCGCTTGATAATATTTGGCAATGTCCGGAACCGCCATCCCCCCAAAGCACTTGGGTACCTTCATTACTTCTTTTTTTATCCTTGCTTTCTTCCCCGCCCAAATGAACTTCATCATAAGTGAGTCCGTTTGTCGGAGAAAGACTTGTGGTATGGTTATCGGCAAAGTTTGGAACAAGTACGTTATTTTTGGCAGAATACTCATCTTGATTATATTGTTTCTGCCGAACCATGAGTGAAATCCATGTTGCCATTTCTCAAGTAGTATTTTTACTGAGTTGAAAAGCGGTGGAAAGTTTTTTTTAAACACTTCTTTTATATTTGCCGGAATCAGGGTACCCAAGTACTTTAGTGTAGTCTTCCAATTAAAGTCAAAGTTTTGTTGTATGATCGACTGTTTGTGTGGTGTCATTGACACACTCATTGCTTCAGACTTTGCCTGGTTTATTTTTAGATTGGAGAGCTCTCCAAATATGGCTATTTCTTTAACAAGGTTAGGCAAAGAAACATGTGGGTTTGATACAGCGAACAGCAGATCGTCTGCAAAAGCCGTTACTTTATGTGTACCCTCCCCTATCTGAATACCCTGTATATCCGGGTTTTGGCGTACTTTATTTAGCAAGGGCTCCAGAGATAATACAAATAACAGCGGTGACAGGGGACATCCCTGGCGCGTTCCGTTTGTGACTTGGAAGGTTTTGGAGAATATCCCGTTCACTCTCACTGCTGCTTGTGGGCCTGTGTATATACTCCCTATCCATCTTAGCATATTCTCCTCCATCCCCACATGTCTCAACACTGCGAACATAAAGTTCCAACTCACTCTATCAAACGCCTTCTCGGCATCGGTATTTAGGAACACGCAAGGGATGTCCCCGTCAATAGCCACCTGCACCAAATTAAGCGCTCTTATTGTACCATCTCTTGCCTCCCGTGTGGGAACGAAACCAACTTGGTCCATATCCACCAGCTCTGGTAGCCACACCTGGATTCGTCTCGCTAAAACCTTCGTAACAAGTTTTAGGTCGGAGTTTAGCAACGAAATCGGCCGATAACTGCTACACTCCGCCGGATCCTTTCCCTCTTTGGGGATGACTATAATATGTGCCAATAAGGAATCTGGTGGGAAATCCGCTGACCGGCCCACTTCGTTGAGAAACTTTACTAACTGCCCTCCCAATAGTGATCCGAATTCTTTGTAGTACCGTATTGTGTAGCCATCTGGGCCCGGTGCTTTCCCGTCTGCCATGGTTTTTAATGCTGCTTCTAACTCTTCTATCGAGATCGGGGTTTCTAAGCTAGTCCGTGCAATTGGTGACAATTTGGCCAGATCCATTGCTGAAAGATATTCTTCTATTTTTAAAGGTGCTACTGGTTTCTGAGACAGGTTATATAGAGAGGAGTAGTATCTACCAAACTCCTCCACTATATCCTTCGGCTTCCGTTTTAATTGACCCTCCTTCCCCTTAATTTGTGAGATAAATGTTTGTTGGCTCCTCTCTTTCAGTTTCCCAGCCAATAATTTGCTACATTTATCTCCGAATTTGTAGTTTATTTTCCTTCCTCTTTGTATGCTTGCTTTGGCTTTATATCTTAAGATCTCTGTAATCTGCCTTCTCAAGTGGCTCAGTTCTCTACCTGTCTGAGGAGTATGTATCTTTTTATGTTGGAGTTCCAGTTCCTGTATTTCTGCTAGTATATTTTTAACCTGCTGTTCACGCTTCCTTTTTAAGTTCGCCCCATGTCTGATCAGGACCCCCCTAATCACCGCTTTGTGCGCTTCCCACACCATCCCTGGGTTACTCCCGGGAATGTCGTTCATTTGGAAATACTCTGTTATTTCTCGGGCGACGTCATCCCTCACTTCCCTATTCTGTAAAAGGCTTTCATTTAGTCGCCACCTTCTTTCCTGAGTGGGCCCCGTACTGAGCAAAGAAATACGTAGGCTGACAGGTTACCTTCCTAGTTACCTGCGTGGTAAGCTAATGGGAAGAACCTATTCTGCAGTAAAGGTAGCCCACCAGTCCTAAAATGCGTCTCCTGTATATAGGCGATATCTGTCTCTGCATGCCGCAGGTCATTCATCAACATCCTGCGTTTTTCAGGGACGTTAAGTCCCTTTGCGTTCAGGGATATAATTTTTAATCCCTCCATCTTCGGCGTTGAGGGGAAAAAGAGAGCGAGAGGGACAGAGAAGGACAGAGGCAAAAAACTAAATAAAAAATAAATAAAAAATAAATAAATAACCCCCCCCCCTAACCCCCTTTTCCCACTCTAACTACTCCCACCCACCCTACCCTCCACCCAACCCTCCCCTCTCACCCGTTCCTAAATCCCTCTTAGGGACTTTGCCCACTTTTAACCCCCTCCCCCAATGGTTCAGTGGGCAATAACCTAATCTGGGGGCCGGTCTAATTAGGTGGTTCAATATACAGAAATATATACATAAAAATATTAAATAAAGTAAAAAAAAAAGAAAAATGAGACACCCCAGTCTGCTCCCCTCCCTCCAACCACCCTCCAACTATTTTTGCTTCCCTGCCCTCTACCTTATTATCGGCCTGACAGCGGGTCTTTTTTTCCCCTCCTTTGCCCCTCCCCCCCATTCCCCCATCCACACCTCTAATTGTTACCCTGCCCCTGGATTTTTACCTCTAACTTCTCCCCCCTCCCCCCCGATGTAGACCCCCTGGCCTAACCCCCCCTCCATCCTACTATTGGCTCCCCCCCCCACCCCGACCCCACTCCCCCTCCCCCAGATCCCTCCCATCCCCCATCATACGTGATTTTGTGCTCCTCAGCACTAATCAGGTGCAAAAAAATAAATAAGAAAAAAGAAAAAAGAAAAGAAGGGGAAGGGACCAGGGAGGTAAAAAAGGAAAGCCTCCCCCTCCCTCCCCAGATCTGTGCGAGTATATTATTACATTGTGTTACGTTGTGTTACATTGTGTTACCTTGTGCTTCATATTACTTCCTATAGGGCCATAGTTAATCTTACCGTGGTCCCCTATAAATCTAAAAAATAAAAAATAAAAAATAGAGAGATTAAAAAACCGCCCAAAAAAAAAGCACTGCATATCCATGTTCTGAGGTACCTTAACTGTACCATTACATTACCATCTATTATAGTGTACATATATCTACTAACAATCTCTCCTTCCCTAAAAACACCCATATTCCTTGGGAATTGCTATATCTCCTCAAAAAATAAAAGTAAAAAAGAGAGGAGAGTGAATAAAAAAAAATTAAGTGAAAATGGCAATCCTACCCCCTAACTCAACCCCCCCCCCTTAAAAATACATAATAGTGATCCCCAAAAAAAAAAAAAATCCTACATGGGGCTCCTTCTGTGGGTCTGGGCCCGGGGGTTGGGTATTACCCCCATCGGAGGCGGGGGCGCGGCGGGGCAGGGACAGTAGGAAGCACCTTCCTCATACACCTCAGTATTTAGGCATAGCCCGGGGGAAAAGGGTCAACTAAAAAAAAAAAAAAAAAGGGGGGGGGGGAAGAGAAGCTCCCCTCTACAGGGGGATTTAATAACCAGAGGTCCACGTCTTAAATTCATATCCAGGGGCCTTGTGCACCTTGTCTATCGACTCTATGAGTATAGTAAAAGGGAGAGGGGAAAAAAAAAAAAACGTCTCCATATTTGCGGGGCCCTGGACTTCTTCTTTACGGGGGTACCAGCATACTCTCCTTTCTCTTCTCGAACCTCCTTAATCCTGTAGATTTGGCCGTACTTCTAATAAGCCCTGGTAGATGCTGCAGCCAATTTTGCACCTCTATTGCCTCCATCTCCATAAATTTAAACAGCTCTGGAAGCTCCAGAGGCTGTTGTAAGTAGAATAAATTAAAAAAATAAATCTGCGCTATCAGGGTAACAAGCAGCTACATACAATCCAGTGAAACCAAGGAAAGAAATACAAACAAACTACAAAACAATGCAGCGCTGGAAATAAATAGTGAGAAGACCGTGATGTCTATAAAATTAGAAAATGGTGCCAAATATTATAGTGGAGGCACTATAGACCTTATTAAAAAAGTCAATATCTATGAATGTATAAGTCCACAAAAATATACGTGAAAATGAGAGTCCATATACATAAACGTGGAAAGAGTTGAAATCATCAATAGGAAATCGTAGTGACAAGACACCCACGGTGATTCTAATTGGAATGTGATGATAGTGATAACGCCCGCCACCAATGGGGAGGCTTACCGGATACGATGGACCCAAATGAGCTTATACCCAAAGAGTCAAATAGGCTTGTAAGCAGTACAGATGAGATGGTACAGGAACACACCAACGCAAACGGGCAACAAGCAGCAATAAAGTCTTCGCTTGGTATCAGGTGGAGGGGATAACCTCAGCTGGGAGATGGCTCATAAAGTTGGAAGAGCTTGCCCAAGTTATGTGGAGGAAAACGAAAGGCACATAGCGTGATACCGTAAAAACAGAAACGTTTATTATCGGTTAAAAACACTTACAGTTTAGTGGATAAAAAAGGACATCAATGTTTGTAAAATGCATGGCAGCAGTAGAGTCCCGACATGTTTCGCTACAACTAGCATCGTCTGGGGTGAAACCCTACTGATGCCATGCATTTTACAAACATTGATGTCCTTTTTTATCCACTAAACTGTAAGTGTTTTTAACCGATAATAAACGTTTCTGTTTTTACGGTATCACGCTATGTGCCTTTCGTTTTCCTCCACATAACTTGGGCAAGCTCTTCCAACTTTATGAGCCATCTCCCAGCTGAGGTTATCCCCTCCACCTGATACCAAGCGAAGACTTTATTGCTGCTTGTTGCCCGTTTGCGTTGGTGTGTTCCTGTACCATCTCATCTGTACTGCTTACAAGCCTATTTGACTCTTTGGGTATAAGCTCATTTGGGTCCATCGTATCCGGTAAGCCTCCCCATTGGTGGCGGGCGTTATCACTATCATCACATTCCAATTAGAATCACTGTGGGTGTCTTGTCACTACGATTTCCTATTGATGATTTCAACTCTTTCCACGTTTATGTATATGGACTCTCATTTTCACGTATATTTTTGTGGACTTATACATTCATAGATATTGACTTTTTTAATAAGGTCTATAGTGCCTCCACTATAATATTTGGCACCATTTTCTAATTTTATAGACATCACGGTCTTCTCACTATTTATTTCCAGCGCTGCATTGTTTTGTAGTTTGTTGTAAGTAGAATGTCTGTGTATTCCTTTTTATTATGACCGCGATAGGGAACCCCCAGCGGTAAGTTCCTCCTGCCTGCTTAATTTTATCCAACATTGGACGTAACATGGCCCTGCGCTGTAACGTAGCACGAGAAAGATCTGGCAGTATCTGTATCCTAGACCCCTCAAATATAATCTCGCCTACTGCCCAGGCCCTCCGGCTGATGAGTTCTTTATGTGCAAAGTAATGGAAACAGCAAATTATGTCTCTCGGCCTGTTTAAATTTTCTGACGGTGGTCCCAGGGCTCTATGTAATCGTTCAAATTCAAGGGGTTGAGGGCTGGGGGGATCCATCAATTGGTAACATATTCCCTCAATTGTTTTTTGTAAGACCTCCTTCCCAATTGACTCTGGTACCCCCCTAAATCTCAGATTCCTGCGCCTACTGCGGTCCTCAATTTCCTCTAATTTAAGCTGTAAGGAGTCCACTTGCAAAGTTTGTAATCTCTGCGCCTGCTCTAGGGTTGCAACCCGTTTTTCCAGCAGTCCCCCCGCAGCTTCCACTTGTGACAACTTATCTGTTAGTTGCTGTACATCCTCTTGTACAGTTTCCAGCTCTTTACGGTGCGACTCCTCCATTCTTAGCACCAGGGCCTCCATCTCTGCTCTTGTGGGTAGTGCAAGTATGTCTGCACGTGTTGGAAGGGTGAGTAACATCTCCTTCAGATCTCTGAGCTCTGGCTCCTGGGACACCTCTCTTCGGTCGATCTCGTGTTGCTGCTGGGCCAGCTCCTCCTGCTCCGACCGCAGCACCCTCCTCGTGGCCATATCTCCTTCCTTGCTCTCCGCTGCGGCAGGGAATGGCTTTCGATGCTCCGCCGGCTCTGTATCCCTTAGCACACTCCCTGTGTGTGTATCTGCGACTGGTCCGGCGCGAGGAGCTGTGGATCGATGCCGAATTGCAGCTGCTCTGGTCTGAGGAAAGTATTGTTGAATGTCAGCTTGGACACGGGTTTTGAGAAACCCCTCCTCCTTCCTCATCCCCGGCGCGCTGCTTGCGGTCTGCGGTCTGCTAAGTCTGAGGAAACCGCGCTAACTACAGGGCCGTCTTTTCTAATCTACAGCCGTGGTAGCTTTTCCGGCGGCAGCTTCCTATGTTAGTCCGGAGGTGGACAGAGGTAAGATGAGCTCGTGAGCTAGTGTGCCTCTACTCCACCAACTTCAGGCCACTCCCCTCGTTAGATTGTTTATATCACAATGCATATTTTTGATCATATGAACACCATTCGTGTACCGTTTTATACACTCAAGTAAACGCTGTTTGTGTACCCGCTATAACTCATGTTCCATCCACTGTGCTACCCCTCTTTGTTCCCATTTTTTACATGTGAATTAAATAAAACATATATTTTTTACTACATGGTATAAACTTTTTTCTATCCGACCTGCGCAACAACCCCATCTGGGAAAACCCTTTTCATTATTTACTCGGTGTAACATCATCTTTCACATTATCCCTAAAAATTGGGCTAACTTTACTGTTTTGTTATTTTTTAATTCATGAACCGTTTTTTTTTGGGCCAAAAAAAAGGCGTTAGAAAAATTATTGCGCAAATACCGTTGGAAATCAAATAAAAAATGACCGCCACTTTATTCCCTAGGGTGTCTGCTAAAAAATGATATACCGTATTTATTCGAGTATAACGCGCAAAATTTTATACCCAAAAAAAAAATCAAAGTTTGGGTGCGCGTTATACACGAGGACTGGGGTGGGGTGGCAGTGGCGTTCCACTTTAAACCTAGCCTTTTGTATCACCTTGTCAAAGCTGCTACCACCGCCGCCACCGAAGCCACCAACGCCGCTACAACGTTAATCACCGCGGCGCGGGGAACATTACAGACAGCTTTCGTTTGAATAGCTGTTTTCCCCGCCTCGCGTAGACACTCCCCCTTGGACGGATCTGTCCAATCGCGAGCAAGGGGGAGTGTCTATGCGTGGCAGGGAAAACAGCTGTTCAAACGAACGCTGTCTGTAATGTTCCCGCACCGCGGTGATTAACAGTAGGTGGCTGCATATACAGGGGACATGGCTGGACATACGGGGACATGGCTGGTTATACAGGGGACATGGCTGGACATACAGGGGACATGGCTGGACATACGGGGACATGGCTGGTTATACAGGGGACATGGCTGGACATACGGGGACATGGCTGGACATACAGGGGACATGGCTGGATATACAGGGGACATGGCTGGATATACAGGGGTCAATACATTGTCAATAAATTATTTTTGGCAATTACAATGATTTTATACCGATTTTTAATCGAAAATTAGGGGTGCGCGTTATACACGTGTGCGCGTTATACTCGAATAAATACGGTATATAATGTTTGGGGGTCCTGAGTAATTTCCCAGGAAATAAATATAATTTTTATATGGAGGAGAGAAGTGCCAGAATAGGCGCGGTATGGAAGTGGTTAAAGTGAAATAATAAAAGTGAAATATTCCTTTAAATTTCATACAGGGGGGGAGGGGGGTATAACATGCCTGTGAAGCGCATGTTTCCCGTGCTTAGAACTGTCCCTGTACAAGATGTCATTTCTGAAGTGAAAAAAAAAGTAATTTTAAAGTACTCATGGCTATAAAGAATACAGTCATTGCTCATTAAAAATAAAAAAATGTATGGGGGTCCCCCCAAATTAAATTACTAGGCCCTTCAGGTCTGGAATGGATATTAAGGGGAACCCCATCGTAAAAACAAAAAAAATGGTGTGGGGTCCCCCCAAATATCCATACCAGGCCCTTCAGGTCTGGTGTGGATTTTAAGGGGAACTCCACCCCAAATAAAAAAAAATGGCGTGGAGTCCCCCTAAAAATCCACACCAGACCCTTATCCGAGCACGTTAACCTGGCCGGCCGCAGAAAAGAGGGGGGGCCAGAGTGCGGCCCCCCCCTCTCCTGAACCGTACCAGGCCACATGCCCTCAACATGGGGAGGATGTCCCCATGTTGATGGGGACAAGAGCCTCATCCCCACAACCCTTGCCCGGTGGTTGTGGGGGTCTGCGGGCGGGGGGCTTATCAGAATCTGGAAGACCCCTTTAACAAAGGGGACCCCCAGATCCCGGCCCCCCCCTGTGTGAAATGGTAATGGGGTACATTGTACCCCTACCATTTCACCCAAAAAAAGTGACAAAAGTGTGAAAAATGACAGTAGCCGGTTTTTGACAAATCTTTTAATAAAATCTTCTTTCCGCGGTTTTTCTTCTTCTTTCATTCGGGTTTCTTCCTCTGCTTCTTTAGGCTCGTACACACGGTCGGACATCCAACAAAATTTCCCTTGGATTTTTGACTTAATTGATTTGTCCGATCACACCCATAGCATACACACACTCGGACTTTTTCCTCAACCAACACGAACGTAGTGACGTTTTAACGTACGGCCACGCGATTCAAAGAGGAAGTTCAAATTTCGTACGTCCCGCGTTGCGTTCCATCAGCTACTATATAGTTAGTTGACGTTTCGTGTGAGTGCTTTCCCGATTTCCATTTTCGTGCCTTTTTGCTCGTTACTTTGCGTGCGTTCGCTCGATAACGAGATGTTGCGGAATCCAGCGAGAGAACGGGCTGTTTATGGTCTTGGAGTTCTGGCTATTGCTCAAGCCCGGACCAGGACCAGGAAGAGGAGGACTGTTTGGACCAAAAATTGGTTGCTTCATCGGGACCAATTTTCACATATGGCATTGCTGAGGGAGCTGCAAGAAAATAATCCGAATGATTTTCGGAATTATCTTCGGATGTCAGATGCCTGCTTCCAGCGTCTTCTAAACTTGCTGTCCCCATATATTAGCAAGAAGGACACCTGTATGAGGCCTGCCATTCCTGCAGAGCAACGGCTCATAGCCACTTTGCGATATTTGGCGACAGGGAGAAATCTACAGGACATAAAGTTTACTACTGGGATCTCTCCCCAGGCTCTGGGACACATAATTCCGGACACTTGCTGTGTCATTATTCAAGTCCTGCAGAAGGACTATATTCGGGTAAGTTGTTTTCTTTGTTTTCACATTTGATACACTTCATGATTTCTCCAAAATATTTTATTAGTACTTTGTCTTATTTGTATATATTATGTTATTGTCTACCCTCTGGTGTGACAGTCACAAAAACCCAAGTCGGTTGCAACCTGATCCTTCCTTGGTTCACCATATTGGTCCCATGGAAAAGGAGATAGTTCTTACCACTTGCCAAGCTTTAAGCATTTAACATTATCTACACAAAATGTATTTAATCTGCCACCAGAGGGAGTCATGAAGCATATTATTTGCTCTGCTTCTTAATTGTTATTCCACAAATGTTTGGATATATTTTAGTGTTCTCTTGCCCCTATAATGTATGTTTTCAAAATGCTGATAATATTTTGTGCTCAAGTCTTAACTAATTTTTCTTTGCTTCACTCCACAGTTTCCTTCAAACCCTGAGGAATGGCAGGATGTTGCAGCCCAGTTTGCCAATCAGTGGAATTTTCCCAACTGTGGGGGTGCCATTGATGGCAAACATGTCCGAATTGTTCCTCCACCGGCCTCAGGCTCTTTTTTTTATAATTATAAGGGCTTTAACAGCATAGTTCTGCTTGCTATTGTTTCAGCAAATTATGAGTTTTTATATGTTAATGTTGGTATGAATGGTCGTCATTCCGATGGAGGTGTCATGGCTCATACCGAATTCTATCAGCGTCTTACGTCTGGCACCTTACATTTGCCACCTGCGCAGGACAACGTGGAGGGCCTCAACTTTGTATTTGTGGCAGATGAGGCGTTTGCTCTTGGGGAACATCTTTTGAAGCCCTTTCCAATGAGGAACCTCACTCGTGAGCAACGGATATATAACTACAGACTATCTCGTGCCAGAAGGGTGGTTGAAAACGCCTTTGGCATTTTGTCATGTCGTTTTAGGCTTTTTCTGACTGCCATTCACTTGGCGGAATACAAAATAAATCATGTGGTTTTGTGCTGCTGCATCCTCCATAATTTTCTACGGAGGAATGCTGCTAACTACATAGGTTCCGGGCATACTGATGACCCCTCAGGTGGACGTCCAGCTGAAGATGCAGTGATGCCAGCCCTGCAACAAACTAGACCTGCTGTCTCCTCCCAGAATGCCCGTCTGGTGCGGGAGCAATATATGGAGTATTTTGTGGGTAGAGGGGCAGTGCCTTGGCAGCAAGATGTCCTTTAGTTTTTTGTGAACCTTTATGATGTTCCTTTTGAAAACCTTAAATTCGTTTCCAAGATGCTGTTATGTGTGTTTATTACTATTATTTTACTGATTAATGAAATGTTGCTGTGATTACCATTAAATATTTTGAAACAAGCAAATGTTTAATTAGCCTTTCTAAAGTTACAAACAGCTATGTGTATTATTATTATGCCTTTTGTTTCTGCTACACCCCTTTTCCATATGCAAATATACTGGTAGTAGTGATCAGATAAATAATAATCCACAAAATGTTTCAAAAAATATATTTGTTCAATCCTGCACAATCCAATGTCACTTTTTGGCAGTTTACAAAATCAAAAAACATTGGTAGTTCAGGAATAACACAATTGTGTATTTTTTGGTTTAAATGCTAAACATGCATCTTTTCAAACTCAGCCCTAGACATTGAAAAAATTTTTACATCAAAATTTTTCCTTTTTCAGCTTTCTTCACGCAACAAATAAAAAATTACCAATGTAAATGTCTGTCCAGATGCACTTTTGTTCATTCTGTGTTCCATTTTTGGGTGTGGCAAAAATGCATGCACAGTGGTCTCCATGCGCCCCGTGGGTTGTGGTTGGCTGTAGCTCACAACATGTAGTTAGCCTTATCACCGGAAACGGACTACCATGTTGTGAGCTAGAGCCGACCGGAACCATAATGGAGTGCATGTCAAACCCTGTGCCTGCATCTTTGTCGCATACAAAAATGCACACCAAAATGAATGGAACTGCGTCTGATGTGAACTGACCCTTAGCACAGTCTTTAGCAACTCTCCTTCTCCTGGTGCAATCCCAGGGTCAGAATGACAAGTTGTTCCACTTTTGGCCTCGATACATTGGGCATTTCTATATGTGCATTTTTGTCTGATTTTAAGGTCAAGCCCTTAAAATATTACACAATGACATTTGTAGGCACCAGGAGAAGAAGAGTGGATAAACACTCAGCTGAGACCCTGAAATCACACATAAAGATAGTCATTTTGTGGTAATGACCAACCATTAAAACTATTTTTTTGCAGAAAAAAAACAGATTTTACAAAATGTGCGTAGTGCAAATAGAATTAGTGCAAATTCTTTGAATTATCACAAACTGAGCATGTGCAAACAAGGCTAATTACAAATATTTCCATGATAAAACCTTGAACACGAGGGAACATTTGTAATTATAAAACAACGATAGAAAAAAACTAAAATTTTGCTAACAGGTCGTAATAATCCCGGATTCGTCTCTGAACACCAGTGGCAGCCTCCTTGAGATTTTCCAGCTCTGTCATTGCCTGCAGCATATCAGCACTGATCCGACCAATAGTGCATCCTGGTAGTCGGTGGCCTTGGAAAAAGACAAAAATTTATTATGTGTTTGATGGTGAAGTGACTGAGGCAATCCCAAAAAAAAAAAAAATTTTACAATGGGGTCTATTTTCTTGAAATACTTACCTAAACCTAGACACTCAATTAGTCCTAACAACCTTTTTCATCTTCATAATACACCTACACTACTAGTGAATGTACACACTACAGATAATACTCTGTAAATCTTGGGCCAGGTGCATATCCATGTGTCTTCAAATGCATCTACCTAAACACCACTGCCACCTCTCCCTTCTACATGCTCAAATGTTGAATACACTAAATAATTTGCTATTGTGGTGTAGGCGTGTGTGGTGTGGACCTAGAAAAAAGAAACAGGTGTTGATTTTGCAAGGCACATGTTCCAAAAACTTACTGGGGCAAACAACAACCTCCGAAGGCTCATCTTGCATTTCTTGCACTCCTTCACCCTCAGCATATCTGGTGTCTGGGGATGTGCTGTCGACTGGTGGCTCTTTGCTGGGTCCGGCACTATCCTCCAAATCCTGCAAAGGTTGGTGTTGAGCACACTCACAATCCTCTAAAATGAAAGAATAAATCATCTATGAATCCTTGCCAAAATTACATTATATTAACATAATCACATGTGCTGCTTTTAAAGTCCACCAACCTTGCCCTGGTGAACCAGTTTGCGCCACACTAGTGTACTACACTATGCATTATTACAATAAACGCAATGCTAGGGAACAGGAGTATGATGTCATATGAAATGTATGAAGACATGTCTATATCTAGGCCACATTAAACAACTCAGGCAGATGGCACCCATCACTCTTGTTTGCTATGGCAATATGGTTTATATGATGTGAAATCTAGCAGGCGTGACTCTGTGTGACTCTGATCCCCAGGGCCTCTCCTCTACCCATCTCTACCCTGTAAATGCGTCATTAATGGTCAGTGATGAGCCACGCATCTAACATAAAGTGTAATGTACCCCTTAAGTTCAGTCCTGACACCATGGCATTTGTCCTATCTCTAAACACCCCTGTCACTGGCAAAAGCACATAAGCATTTTTATTAACTTACGTTTTGGGGCAGATTTGGGGCCTGTTGTCTCCCCTGTTCTCTCCCCTGTTGGAGCCCGGCCAAGGGAAGCCTCCCTTTGTCCCCTGTGGTGTCTTTCTCTGTGCCTTTGTCCTGTTGAAAAAATTAGAATACAGTATATTAAGGATTTGACAAAAGTAGCCAAGACATAATAAAAACTTTACAATTGTAATGAACTGCTTTTAAACTTCCATTAACTTCTTCTGTAGGCCCCACCAGAAAAAGAAATCATTAAATTTCATCCATCTATAATGTACAGACAAATAATTCTCTAATTACATGTACTTACTTCTTTTGATAATGGTGCGGTGAATGGCTTCTAAATTTTCTTGCTCTCTGTGCTTCAAATCTGACCATCGTTTGCGGATTTGGTCTTTCGTTCGTTGGAAACCATAATCTCCTTCCAATACCGCGAGGACCTTCTCCAGAACCCAGTCTTTATGGCTGTTGGGCCTATCATAATTTTCGAGTTTACAATCGTAATCGTACTTCTCAAAGATGCGAACCATCTCCACCATCTCCCCCTTGCTCATGGGGGTGGCCTTGTGTTTTCTATAAACGCCTCCACTGCGGGGCCTATTCGTTTTCGTGGGTTCCGCCATCACATTCTCCCTCACACATCCCAGAATGTCGCATGAAGAAAAAGGATTGTGGTCCCGCCCCAGCGTCATGACGCACGTAGAGCGAAGCTTCACGCATGCGTAGGCTATATAAATCAAGAACGAGCGCTCGATGTCACGGACGCATGCACGAACCTAACGGAACGACTCTACGTGCAGCCGAAGGTCTACGCGGAACGAAGGTAGGTGAATACATTGGGACACTAGTGGTTACTGCATGATTTAGCTTAGAGCAAACAGAGATTGTATAAGCAGGTTAGGAAGTTACAGCAAGCACTTATTGGTCGTATTGTATCCTTTATTGCAGATATCTCATCCAAAAAATGCCGAAAGCAAAGGGTGGAAAGCTTAATTCCAAAGCATTCATCACTGCTTTTATTGATCTCTATAGATCACACACATGTCTGTGGCAGGTCACCAATAAAGACTACTCCAATAAAAATAAAAGGCAGGCAGCAATTGATGAACTGGTGGCAGAAGCAAAGACTGTGTACCCCAGGGCCAACGAGACCCAAATAAAAGCAAAAATTGGGAGCCTGAGGAGCACTTTTAAGAGGGAGCTCAAGAAGATTGAGTGTTCAAAAAGATCGGGAGCTGCAGCAGATGATGTTTATGTGCCCAAGCTATGGTACTTCAGCAGCCTGATGTTTTTAAAGGACCAAACAGAGCCAAGAAAACATCTGTCCACACTTGCATCCGCATCAGCAGAGGCCACAGATACTGAGGCTGAACCAACTCAGGATGAGGAGGAGGAGGAGGAGGAGGAGCTCAGCTTGACACAGGTATAGTATTCCTGAAAATATGTGCATTCAGATATACTATGATCAGTGCCGTTGCTAGGGGGGTGACATGACCAGAGGTGCAGGTGGCTGTGTAATGTAAAAGGGTCCAGAGGTGTAGGGTGCTGTGTAATGTAAAGGGGTCCAGAGGTGTAGGGTGCTGTGTAATGTAAAGGGGTCCAGAGGTGTAGGGTGCTGTGTAATGTAAAGGGGTCCAGAGGTGTAGGGTGCTGTGTTATGTAAAGGGGTCCAGACGTGCAGTTGTGGAGAGGGGTACACAGTAGTAAAAAAATGATATTGAAGGATGCAGAGGTATGCAGGGGGCACAGTGGGGTGTTTTTACATTTTAACGTGTGGGGGGGGGGGCCAGATATTGGATCCGCCCCGGGTGCCAAATGCTCTAGGTACGCCCCTGACTATGATGTTAATGTGTTGTTATGATGGCAAGAAAAAAAAAATGATGCTCCTTTTTCAGACACAGGACGTTGCCAGCCAAGAAGAGGCTGGGCCCAGCAGACAGTCCACACAATGTAGAATCCCTACACTGAACCCTCCTAGGAAAAGGGCCAAGAAGAGGCAACATCTGGATGATGCCACGGCTGAATTTCTAAGTAGGGCCACATCGGTCATCACCACAGCACCCGATAGTGCAGAAGGGTTTGGCTGTTTTATAGCAAACAAACTACGGGAAATTGATGCCGATCAAAGGGAGCTATGTGAGGGGATCATGGTCCAGCTCCTTAGCAAGGCCAGGAAACGGGAGCTAAACCCTAATTCCCATGTCTGTGATATAGATCACACACCTCCAGCCAATGTACAACAGGCCTACCAACAACAGACAGCCTACCAACCCCAGACAAGCTTCCAAGCACACCCAGCCTACCCACACCAGCCAACCTACCCACACCAGCCAGCCTACCCACACCAGCCAACCTACCCACCCCAGCCAACCTACCCACACCAGCCAACCTACCCACCCCAGCCAACCTACCCACCCCAGCAATCCCACCCACCCCAGCAAGCCGAGCCACACCAGCCAACCTACCCACCCCAGCCAACCTACCCACCCCAGCAATCCCACCCACCCCAGCAAGCCGAGCCACACCAGCCAACCTACCCACCCCAGCCAACCTACCCACCCCAGCAAGCCCACCCACCCCAGCAAGCCGAGCCACACCAGCCAACCTACCCACCCCAGCAAGCCCACCCACCCCAGCAAGCCGAGCCACACCAGCCAACCTACCCACCCCAGCCAACCTACCCACCCCAGCAAGCCCACCCACCCCAGCAAGCCCACCCACCCCAGCAAGCCAACCCACCCCAGCAAGCCCACCCACCCCAGCAAGCCGAGCCACACCAGCCAACCTACCCACCCCAGCCAACCTACCCACCCCAGCAAGCCCACCCACCCCAGCAAGCCGAGCCACACCAGCCAACCTACCCACCCCAGCCAACCTACCCACCCCAGCAAGCCCACCCACCCCAGCAAGCCCACCCACCCCAGCAAGCCAACCCACCCCAGCAAGCCAACCCACCACAGCAGCATGGGGGTCAGTGGCCAACTCAGAGCCCTGATTTTAGGGGATACTAATTTATATTGAAATATCTATGATTTTGAACATATTTTTGCTATTATTTGTAGTTGAGTATGTATTTTTTTGTTTGGCTTAACAAAAAATGCTCGAATTATGGCATAAAATCTTTAGTTTTAATCTATTATTGTTTTTTGTATTGTGGTGGGAGTGTTAAAAATTATAACGCCTCAGCTGATGAGGTGTGAAGTGTGGAGAGTGTTGGCCAGTTTGGTATGCAGAAATATCAGCCTGTTGAAGTACCACAGCCTGGGCACAAATATGTCTGCTGCTGCTGCTCCCCATCTTTTGGAGACCACAATCTTCTTGGGCTCCTTATATTTTAGTTAATGCTCAGGTCCCCAAGTTTGGAGATTCTAACCTAATTTATGTATGCCCTGGGGTACAGAGGCTTTGCCAAGTCAACCAGTTCTTCAATTGCTGCCTTCCTGTTGTTTTGTATTTGGATCTGTTATTATTTTTCCCATTTTTTGCAAAATAAAATGATGATGCTAAAAACTTGTGGATTATGTGTGGAAAGTCAAATGTAAGTTTGTGAGTAGGCAGGCCCTTTGCTAAAATTGAAGGGACACAAATAGAGTAGTTATTACTTTGCCCAGCATAAAGAATTGGGGATATTTTTTGGTTTGGAATTTCAAATAAATAAGAAAAAAAAGGCTGGATTCATATCCAGAAAATACACTAATCCAAAGTAAATACATTTGTTTTTAATCCGTCCGTATCACCAGTTGAGCAGATGTACATATTAGGACATTCTAAAGAAAATAAGAATATGCGCTGCTATTTGAGATTTCGAAACTTGCCGCGTGACGAATGAGCATTTTCGAATACGAACGCTAGTTTTACTAGACAGCTGGCTTCCGGGTGCTCTTTATTTCGGGGCATGCGCATTTAGATTTTTTTGAAAAGTCCGATGGTTTTCTGTACACACGGTCGCACTTTGCACAATCGGACTTTTCAGAACAGAAAGTTGGTCCGTTCACAGACCCAACTTTTTGTCCGATTGAAGCCAAAAAAGTTGGTCCGATGGAACGTACACACGGTCGGAGAAATTTGAAAAGTGCCGGATTTTGAAGTTGGTTGGCCGAAAATCCGACCGTGTGTACGGGGCTTTTCTTGGGTCTTCTCGTCCACATCTTGCCCGACGTCTTCTTCTATCTTCTTCTCCGCCCGTCGGCCTTCTCGTCCCACATCTTCTTGATCTTCTGAGCGCTGCACTTGAAATTGAAGACCCCGACGTGTTCCCGCTCCTGGGACCCGCCCCCCTCTGACGCCACAGGTAAACTCATATGAAAGTCCGCGTGTGGTATATGTGCGTCAGAGGGGGGCGGGGTCACATGAGCGTCACACGGCGGGAACTTCAATTGGAAGCTCGTCCGCATAGTGCGGCGGCTTCTTCTTCTCCGGACGGCGCGCTTGAAATTGGTATCCCCCCGCCGTGTGACGCTCTGTGACTTTTTAATGAGTTTACTTGTGGCGTCAGAGGGGGTGGGTCCCAGGAGCGGAACACGGCGGCTAATTCAATTTCAAGCGCTGCGTCCGGGGAAGAAAAAGAGGTGGACGAGAAGGCTGACGGACGGAGAAGAAGAAGATAGGAGAAGACACCGGGCAAGATGTGAAGAGAAGGCCGACGGACGGAGAAGAAGAAGATAGGAGAAGACACCGGGCAAGATGTGAACGAGAAGGCCGACGGACGGAGAAGAAGATAGGAGAAGAGGTCGGGCAAGATGTGGACGAGAAGACCCAAGAAAGAAGCAGAGGAAGAAACCCGAATGAAAGAAGAAGAAAAACCACGGAAAGAAGAGAATAAAAGATTTGTCAAAAACCGGCTACTGTCATTTTTAACACTTTTGACATTTTTTTGGGGCAGGGATGGACTGGCCATTGGGACTACAGGGAGTTTCCCGGTTGGCCGATGGCTCAGTGGGCCGGCTTCAGTGACAGCGGACTGCCGCCCCCCTCTGCTCCTCTGTCTCTCTCTTCCCACAGCGCTCACCCGGGGGGACCAGAGGAGCAGGGGGGACAACAGAGGAGAATGGGGGAGGGGACAGACAGCTGACTCAACAGCTATGGCCTGGGAGTTTCTCACTTCTGCCTAATCTTGTCCCATAAGGGGGACACGGAACTGATTCTTTGCCCCAGGAGAAATAATGTCTAGCTTCCCCACTGGTACTGCCTATAAGAGGACCAGTACCAGTCATTCTACTCTAATAAAAGTAGAACGGCTAGTGAAGGGGGAGTGGGGGGGCTTGGGTGGCTGGGGGGGTGGTGTGTGGGAGTTGCCCGGCTGCCATGGGAGAGACCTGTCAATGTGGGCCAGTCTGGAAGAAGTCCAGGGCCAAATTTCTGTCCCAGTCCAGCCCTGTTTTGGGGTGAAATGGTAGAGGTACAATGTACCCCATTACCATTTCACACAGGGGGGGCAGGATCTGGGGGTCCCCTTTGTTAAAGGGGTCTTCCAGATTCTGATAAGCCCCCCACCCGCAGACCCCCACAACCACCGGGCAAGGGTTGTGGGGATGAGGCCCTTGTCCCCATCAACATGGGGACATCCTCCCAATGTTGAGGGCATGTGGCCTGGTACGGTTCAGGAGAGGGGGGGGGCCGCACTCTGTCCCCCCCTCTTTTCTGCAGACGGCCAGGTTAACGTGCTCTGATAAGGGTCTGGTGTGGATTGTTAGGGGGACTCCACGCCATTTTTTTTTTAATTTGGGGTGGAGTTCCCCTTAAAATCCACACCAGACCTGAAGGGCCTGGTATGGATATTTGCGGGGAACCGCACGTCTTTTTTTCTTTACGGCGGGGTTCCCCTTAATATCCATTCCAGACCTGAAGGGCCTGGTAATTTAATTTGGGGGGACCCCCATACATTTTTTTTTGTTTTATTAATGAATCCTCTCTGAATTGTCAGAGCCGACAATTCATTATAGCCGCGTGTGAATTTTAAATGACTTTTTTTCCTTCAGAATGTCATTTTGTGCAGGGACAGTTCTAAGTGCGGGAAAAATGCGCTATTTCACATGCTGACTTTACACCCCCCCAGGTACGAAATTTAAAGTAATATTTCACTTTTATTGTTTCACTTTAAGCATTAATAAATTCACTGCTCCCGAAAAAACGACCGTTTTAAAAAAGAAAAAAAGCATTGATACATGTTTCCTGGGACAGGACTGAGGTCCCCAAACACTTTTTAGGACAAAACTTGCATATTATCCTTTAAAACGAACACTTTTGATTTCTCCCATAGACTTCTATAGGGAGTTCGGCGCGGCTTTACATATCACTTGCAATGCGCCGGCTGCTACGCTGGTTCATGCACCTAATTAAGGCTTCACCCGGAGTACTAATTAAAGGGGTTGTAAAGACAAAAATATTTTCCTCTTAAATTAAAGTCTGACAGTAGCTGATAAAGTAAAAAGTAATGTTTTGCATTATAACCAGTTTGATACCTATTGAAATCGAGCTGTTTTTTTTCACCTCCGTCACTCCTGAATCGTTATTCTCACTGACTTCCTGGTTTGCGGTGCACATTTATTCTTGCTACATCACGGCCTAATGGGAACTACAGTTCCCATTAGGCTTAGCCTCCATGCCTGTGAGGGATAAGAGAGCATCTTCACGCAGGACTGTAGTCATAGGGAGGGGGTGAGCACATTCTGCTTTCCACCATTCAAAACAGCTCAGATGCTGGTGGAAAGCAAGAAGAGGAGTGACAGGAAATGGCATTTTCAGACCTGGATTACTGTATTTTGGAGGTCAAAAGGAAAAACGAGGTAAGTGATATTTAAATGCTCTAGCTTACAGCAATCAATTGATCTAATAAAAAACGAACCTTTAGTGTTCCTTTAAGGCATGAACCAGCGCAGCGCACTGAGAATAGTAAATCAGCCCCCTTGTGTAAAAACAAGGAGTTAGTCATTAAACCTGCAGATAAAGGAGGGGGATTAATATTCTCACTAGAAGTGACTATTTGTCAGAGATGTATAAAATCTTGAGAGATTGTGACACTTATACCCCCTCCCCTCGGATCCTAAAACCAAATGTAAGATTGAATTAGAGAGCCTAGTTCTTAGAGGTTTCCAACCAGGCATCCTAAATAAGAACGAAAAGGATTACTTGGTACCCACAGCACCGCGTACTCCGGTAATTTACCAAAAGTACATAAACATTCTACCTGCCCCCCGGGACGCCCTATCATTAGTGGCATAGATTCCATCACATCCCGGTTGGGCAGGTACATTGATTTTTATTTACAACCACTAATCAATAAGATGCCTTCACATATAAATGATTCTCGCCATGTCATTAATCTATTGGCTGATTATACCCCTAGAGCAGGGATGTGGTTGGTAACGGCGGACGTTAAGTCCTTACATACAGTGATTCCACACGATCTTGGTTTATTTGCTGTAGAATACTTTTTGAGATGTGATTCAGCCCTCTATGATGAACAGATCATATTTATCATGGAGTTGCTTTTCTTTAAGGCCTCACGGAGCTATTTTTGGTTCAATAATCAGTTTTTCAGACAAGATAAAGGAGTCGCAATGGTGGCTAAATATGCCCCTAGTTTGGCAAATCTATTTATGGCCCTCCGGGAGGAGGATGTCGTCTATGCCCAGCAGCGACCAGAAGGACTGTGACCGAGGTGGTTAGATCTCTTCATTGCGGGTCTAAATAAAATGCTAGAGGTATATTTTTGAGTTTTGAGGCTAGCCAAACAAATTAATTTTCTGGACTTAAAAATTGAGATTAAGGACAATGCCTTTATCATGCCTTTTTAACGTCCTTGCAGGATGTCTCCAATTTACAAGCCGACCTCAATGCTCTGTCTAATTGGGCGACTAAGTGGCAGATGAGGTTTAATGTAGATAAATGTAAAGTTATGCACTTGGGGGCTAAGAATATGCATGCATCATACATACTAGGGGGAGTACAACTGGGGGGATCTGTAGTGGAGAAGGATCTGGGGGTTTTAGTTGATCATAAGCTCAATAATGGCATGCAATGCCAAGCTGCGGTTTCCAAAGCGAGCAAAGTCCTTTCTTGTATTAAGAGAGGTATGGACTCCAGAGACAGAGATATAATTTTGCCCCTGTACAAATCATTAGTAAGACCTCATCTGGAATATGCAGTTCAGTTTTGGGCACCAGTTCTCAAAAAGGATATCGGAGAACTGGAGAAAGTGCAGAGAAGGGCAACCAAACTGATAAGCGGAATGGAGGAGCTCAGCTATGAGGAAAGATTAGAAGAACTACATTTATTCACTCTTGAGAAGAGGAGAATAAGGGGGGATATGATCAACATGTACAAATATATAAGAGGTCCATACAGTGAACTTGGTGTTGAGTTATTCACTTTACGGTCAACACTGAGGACAAGGGGGCAAAGTCTAGAGGAAAAGAGATTTCACCTCCAAATACGGAAAGGTTTTTTCACAGTAAGAGCTGTGAAAATGTGGAACAGACTCCCTCCAGAGGTGGTTCTGGCCAGCTCAGTAGATTGCTTTAAGAAAGGCCTGGATTATTTCCTAAATGTACAGAATATAACTGAGTACTAAGATTTGTAGGTAAAGTTGATCCAGGGTAAATCCGATTGCCTCTCGGGGGATCAGGAAGGAATTTTTTCCCCTGCTGTAGCAAATTGGATCATGCTCTGTTGGTTTTTTTTGCCTTCCTCTGGATCAACTGTGGGTATGGAGTTGGGTGTATAGGATTGTACTGTGTTGTTTTTTTTTGTGGTTGAACTGGATGGACTTGTGTCTTTTTTCAACCTGACTAACTATGTAACTATGTCCACTTTTTTCAAAAGCACCGACAGGAATTCTTTTATCCCGGTCGGGAGTTGCCATCATACGTCCTGGCTTAGGTCTGTGCCAAAGAGCCAGTTCATACGACTAAAAAGGAACTGCTCTAATGACACAGAATTCCTGAATCAGGCTAATGTTTTGTTTAAACGATTTCTTTCCAGAAGGCTCTCTTAAGCACACATTGGAAGAAGTTGTTTTTTGCTTAATGGGAGGGACTTGCTTATAGAAAGACCATCTAGTGCTAATAGGGCACCTACTGTCTCCTTCACAACTACCTATTCAGTACAACATATGAATGTCAAAAACTCATAAGTAGGGATGAGCCGAAAACCCCTCCGTTTGGTTTGCACCAGAACCTTCGAACGGACCGAACGTTCGCGCAAACATTTAGAACCCCATTGATGTCTAAGTGCTTATTTTAAAGCCCAATATACAAGTTTTGAAAAAATATCAGAAATAGTCGACGGATTATTCTGATCCTAGCGCTCAATGGAAAAATGAAAGATTGTTTTACGCAGTAAAAAAGCAGCTATTATAATAAAATGGTACTAAAAAACAATGTATTATTAAATGATATTAACAAGACACTACAGCGCTGGAATGAGCCTATAAATTGGCTTATGAGTCTAATGCCCCGTACACACCATCACTTTATGTGATGAAAAAAAACGACACTTTCTGTGAAGTAAAAAATGACGTTTTTGAAACTTCAATTTTCTAAGACGAAGTTGCCTACACACCATCGTTTTCTCACAATGATCTTGCAAAGTGAGGTTACGTTCCACCACGTTTTACCATTGAAGCTTGCTTCATAAGTAGCTTCTGGGCATGCGTGGATGAAAAAACGTCTTAGAAAACGACGTTTTTTGCTACACACGGTCAATTTCTGTGAAGTAAAAAGTGCACTTTTGAAAAACGACACATAAAATTGAAGCATGCTTCAATTTTTTTCTGTCGTTTTTTACAAGACATAAAACGACGTTTTCCCCCACACACGGTCAATTAAAGTGACGTTTTTAAAAACGTCATTTTTTTTCATCACATAAAGTGATGGTGTGTACGCGGCATAACACCCATATACTGCAAATGTTACTTGAGTAATTGTCTTTAGGACTATATATGCAACGGTGGATACCCCTAGTAAATATATTACAAGGATTCCTACTCCTTACAGTCCCATTACTAATAGTCCATGCAATTCCTCAGATATCAATTCTCTTGTTAGAAGTAATCTCAAGGTGTAGGCACTAATCTGCTTGAATGCTGATAGGATCTCTCTGTGATGTCCCCCTTAAGATTTTGTACTCACCAGAATGTAGTACTTTAAAGCATTGGATACAACCACTTGTAGTAATCACACATCGGCTCTCCTCCTCTGGTGTATGGTGGTGATGATCTGTATGCTCTAATCTGTGTAGCTTGGCAGACATGCAGGGAAGCAAAAGAAACTTTGCATGGTGTAAAATCCTTTTTATTTAAATAAAAAGCCCCTGCTACCCGCTCATGCTTACACAATAAAAAGATAAAATAAGCTTGTCATAAAGGCTGCTGCCTCTGCTCACTCAGAAATATGGCTCCAATGTTTTGTCTCAAGTTTTCATTCGTAAGTCCCGGGTAGAAGCAAAGCCGCCTCACAAGCTGAATCGTCGTATAGTCACGTCCTGACGCGTTTCGTGATAGGTCCACGTCTTCAGAGGGCGTGGCTACACGTGTTGGTATGTCTTATTTATACTGGGGAACTCTCCTTCAATTTTCTCCCCTCTTCCAGCCTCATTGGTCGCCCGCTGACAGGTCCGTGGGGAACCTCCCCAGGGCCGGATTAACAATGGGGCTGATGGAGCTGCAGCTCCAGGCCCCTTTCTCAAGATAGGCCCATTTGCCCAAAAAAAAAAAAAAAAAAAAAAATATATATATTTTTTTTTTTTTAAGAATTTTTTTTTTTTTTAAGATCGAATTTGGGGGGTTGTAGCTCGATGACCAGAGGTCACAGAAACCCCACATTTGGGGGTAGGCATGGGAAGAGCTACCCCACAACTGGTTAAAATATGGGATGGCTATCATTTATGATTCCGGAGATACGGGCCTGCTTGCACAGCCTGTCAGAAGCTACATTCAGAGCGGCTAATATAAATACAAGCTGACACACTACAGCAGACTGATCACAGTGCTTATAATAATTATTTGTATATTACTCATGGTAATTAACCCCTTGCCACCCAGGCCAATTCTGACACTTCTCTACTACATGTAAAAATCATCATTTGTTTTTTGCTAGAAAATTACTCTATGGTGGTCTTTGCACTTTTTATGTTGCAGGGTACAGAGCTGCACGATTCTGGCTAAAATGAGAATTGCAATTTTTTTGCTTAGAAAAAAGATAGATGACGATTCTCTCACGATTGTTGCGGCGTAACATCATCTTTCACATTAAAACAAACAAAAAAAATGGGCTAACTTCACTGTTTTGTTTTTATGGTTTTTATTATTCATTGAAGTGGGAAAATGCAGTGTGACATAACATATTGCAGCAATAGCCATTGTATTCCCTAGAGTCTCTGCTAAAATATATATAATGTTTGGCAGTTCCAAGTAATTTTCTAGCAAATAATATTGCTTTCTAACTTAAGAAACAAGTGTTGGACTTTAAGTGGTTAAATTTAGTTACAATGTTAGTTAGTTACAATGTTTCATTTTGTTTACAAACTTCGCAGACTGCCCAGATTTTTTCTTTACACACAGAAGTGTATCCCTTTGATCAAAGAAGGAAGTGTCAGTTACAATGTTTCCTGTTAAAAACTTGGCAGACTGCCCAGATATTTTCTTTTGATAGCTGAAAGTCTCTCCACTTGTTATATGAAAGAATCAGCAAACTCTGCATTGAAGATCGTCAGGGGGGTTGAATCGAGATCACGATTGTGCAGCTCTAGCACGGTATTTGCGCAGCAATTTTTCAAACATGTTTTTTTTGGAAAAAAATGTTTCATTCATTAAAAAAACAGTTAGTTAGTTAAGTTAGCACAATTTTTTTTGGTATCCTAAGCGATGCTTTACATTTTTTTAGGTTACATGTTTAGAGTTACAGAGGAGGTCTAGTACTAGAATTATTGTTCTCGCTCTAACTATCGTGGCGTATGTAACCTGTGTGTATCTGGCTCTGATACTACCAGTGCCTACCCAGCCACTGACTAGTATCTCTCCCCAGCCTGTCCCCACACACCCTCTCACCTGCTGACCTGTGGATGGGGGAATCACTCCTGCAGTATTATTGTGTTCTGCCAGTGCGTACAATGATCAGTGTTGCTAACTTTAGCTGGCAGCGCTGATTGTTTTAAGAAAAAAAACAGGCTGGTTGTACTCAAGTTGATTAATAGATTGACTTGTGTAAAACCAGCTAGCCCATACATAGATTGACTATGGCTGGTCTCTGCATAATTGGCGTAATTTCAATCCATGTATGACCCGCTTAACCACTACTCAGTCCCTAAATATCCTTCCACTCCTGTACATAGTGCTCACTGTCATACTCTCCACACTCCTCTCCTGTACATAGTGCCCACTGTCATACTCTCCACACTTCTCTCCTATACATAGTACCCACTGTCATACCCTACACACTCCTCTCCTGTACATAGTGCCCACTGTCATACCCTCCACACTCCTCTCCTATACATAGCGCCCACTGTCATACCCTTCACACTCCTCTCCTGTACATAGTGCCTGCTGTCATACACTTCTCTCCTGTACTTAGTGCCCACTGTCGCACCCTCCACACTCCTCTCCTGTACATACTGCTCACTGTCATACCCTCCACACTCCTCTCCTATACATAGTGCCCACTGTCATACCCTCCACACTCCTCTCCTGTACATAGTGCCCACTGTCATACCCTCCACACTCCTCTCCTATACATAGCGCCCACTGTCATACCCTTCACACTCCTCTCCTGTACATAGTGCCTGCTGTCATACACTTCTCTCCTGTACTTAGTGCCCACTGTCGCACCCTCCACACTCCTCTCCTGTACATACTGCTCACTGTCATACCCTCCACACTCCTCTCCTATACATAGTGCCCACTGTCGCACCCTCCACACTCCTCTCCTGTACATACTGCTCAATGTCATACCCTCCACACTCCTCTCCTATACATAGTGCCCACTGTCATACCCTCCACACTCCTCTCCTATACATAGTGTTCACTGTCATACCCTCCACACTCCTCTCCTATACATAGAGCCCACTATCATACCGTCTACATTCCTCTCCTGTACATACTGCCCACTGTCATACCCTCCACACTCCTCTCCTATACATACTGCCCCATCATACCCTCCACACTTCTCTCTGGTACGTACTACCCTCTGTCATACCCCCCCACTCTTCCTTTACATACTGCCCATTGTCATACCCTTCACACTCCTCTCCTGTACATAGTGCTTTTTTCCGTACCCTTTGTACTCCTCTACTGTACATAGTGCCCACTGTTAGACCCTTCACATTCCTCTCCCTCACCTGCACATACTTCCCACTTATATATCGTCCATACTCCTCCCCTATGTCGCTTAAAGGGGTTGTAAAGACAGAAATATTTTCCTCTTAAATTAAAGTCTGACAGTAGCTGATAAAGTAAAAATTAATGTTTTGCATTATAACTAGTTTGATACCTGTTGAAATCGAGCTGTTTTATTCACCTCCAGCAATCGTTATTCTCACTGACTTCCTGGTTTGCGGTGCGCATTCATTCTTGCTACATCACGGCCTAATGGGAACTACAGTTCCCATTAGGCTTAGCCTCCATGCCTGTGAGGGATAAGAGAGCATCTTCACGCAGGGCTGTAGTCATAGGGAGGGGGTGAGCACATTCTGCTTTCCACCATGCAAAACGGCTCAGATGCCGGTGGAAAGCAAGAAGAGGAGAGACAGGAAATGGCATTTTCAAACCTGGATTACTGTATTTTGGAGGTCAAAAGGAAAAACGAGGTAAGTGATGTTTAAATGCTCTGGCTTACAGCAATCAATTGATCTAATAAAAAACAAACCTTTAGTGTTCCTTTAACCACAAAAACAGTTCTTTAAAATTATACTGAATATCCTCAATGTTACCAGCTATAGAATGGACACACTTTTGTTAGTTCAACTAAAGGAAATATCAGTTCTCATATTTGTTCTGCCCCATTATTAGTACTCATTTAATTTTGTGATTACTACTATGATGTATAGAGGAACATCGGGGATCTCAGCTACTCTAAATATAGCACTTATATAAGAAAGTGGCCCTGAAAATATTTTTTAAATGTTGGCAACTGTGCACTTAGGCACTGCCCAAGGGCCACCGTCCACCGGGTCAGTAGGAGGCCCCATGAGAGGCTCCTGGGATCCTGTGATAATAAAGCGGTAGTAAACTTTCCTGACATTACTACTTTTTAGAGGCCCTGGGGTAGGTTATGCCACAACGTACAAGTATGCACAGCATATTAGCACATTAGTGTACACTTAAATTTTCAGACTGAGCCCTCCAGTGCTGCGATGAATCAGGCGGGGCCTGGACACTTCCATCTTCACCCGGTCTTCCTCCTGGGTTCTGTGCCTTTGGTCACTTGCCTTGGCTGGGCTGCGTTCATGTCATTCCCACGCATTTATTTATTATTTATTACACCCCATTCACACCTCCGCGACAAAACGCCCGACGCCGGCCGCTCGTGCCGCTGGAGGGGAGAATTCCCATTGCTGTCTATGAGATGGTTCACATCTCATAGACGCCGTACACCTGCGGCATGAAAAAAAGTCCTGGTCCCTTTTTTTCAGGCAGCATTGGCGTTCTGCCATACAAAGCAATAGGAAAGATTTGTAAAAAAAAAGTTACACTATTTGCGGCAAAATACGCCGCGTACGCGGCGTTACTTGTCGCGGAGGTGTGAATGCAGCCTAAAAGGCCCCACCAAAATCCTCAGCACCCGGCCCATGATGTTCTTAATCTGGCCCTGAACCTCCCCATCAGCTGGGCACCGTTCGTCTGAGTCTGCTTGACGCTACGTGTGCCGCTCACAGCTGATTGGCCCGCGCCGGTCACGTGGTCGGAGAGAACAGAGTGCAGAGCTCCCGCCCCTCTGCTTCGCTGGTTGGACGCACGTCGTCAGCCCCAGTAGGAGTCCACCCACTCAGCTGCTCGTGCGTTCCAAAGGCACAAACTAGCCCTCGTTTTAGCTTCCGCTTATGTCGGCTGCTGTGTCTTGTCAGCGAATGGATACTCCCACTCCTGTCACTCATATCTGATTAAGGAGCTGTGTATCCTTCCTTATTAACCCCTCAGGACCAGTTGCTCCTCTCGGATTGTCACTGGTCCTGGACAGGCAAGTTAAGGGACCATGTTTGATATCAAAAATAGCATTTCTTTAAAAAATCCATATTTTAAAATCACATGTTGTTCTTTTTAAAAAATACACAAATTATAATTTTATAATTTTTTTTGTAAAATATATATATGTCGGTAACATCACCGACATATATATATTTACATATAGAAAATAGTTTTTATAAAATTATAATTTGTGTATTTTTTAAAAAAAACAACATGTGATTTTAAAATATGGATTTTTTAAAGAAATACTATTTTTGATATCAAACATGGTACAAAATCTTAACGGGGACATTACAGAGAGATCCTAGCAGCATTCAAGCAGATTAGTGCCTACACCTTGAGATTACTTCTAACAAGAGAATTGATATCTGAGGTATATGGGTGTTAGACTCATAAGCCAATTTATAGGCTCATTCCAGCGCTGTTAGTGTCTTATTGTCTTATTAAGTTATTGTCGTAAAACAGGTTTGGGGACCTGGGTCTTGCCCTAGGGAACATGTATCAATGGAAAAAAAAAGTTTTAAAAACGGTCGTTTTTCTGGAGCAGCGATTTTAATGATGCTTAACCACTTAAGACCCGGATCAAAATGCAGGCAAAAGACCAGGCCCCTTTTTGCGATTCAGCACTGCGTCGCTTTAACTGACAATTGTGCGGTCGTGCGACGTGGCTCAAAAAAAATTGGTGTCCTTTTTTTCCCACAAATAGAGCTTTTTTTGGTGGTATTTGATCACCTCTGCGGTTTTTATTTTTTGCGCTATAAACAAAAATAGAGCGACAATTTTGAAAAAAAAACTATATTTTTTAGTTTTTGCTATAATAAATATCCCCCAAAAACATATAAAAATGATTTGTTTTCCTCAGTTTAGGCCGATACGTATTCTTCTACCTATTTTTGGTAAAAAAATCGCAATAAGCGTTTATCGATTGGTTTGCGCAAAATTTATAGTGTTTACAAAATAGGGGATAGTTTTATTGCATTTTTATTATTATTATTTTTTTTTTACTACTAATGGCGGCAATCAGTGATTTTTTTCGTGACAGACATTATGGCGGACACTTCGGCCAATTTTGACACATTTTTGGGACCATTGTCATTTTCACAGCAACAAATGCATTTAAAATGCATTGTTTTCTGTGAAAATGACAATTGCAGTTTGGGAGTTAACCACAAGGGAGCGCTGAAGGGGTTAAGTGTGACCTCATGTGTGTTTACAACTGTAGGGGGGGTGGCTGTAGGTCTGACGTCATTGATTGTGTGTCCCTATATTAGGGAACACACAATCGATGACAGCGCCACAGTGAAGAACGGGGAAGCTGTGTTTACACACAGCTCTCCTCGTTCTTCAGCTCTGGGGACTGATCGCGGGACTCCAGTGGCGATCGTGTCCACGAGTCCCGCTGGGCTTTATACAATCACGTACAGGTACGTGATTGTGCCCAGCGGTGCCATTCTGTCGACGTATATCGGCGTTAGGCGGTCCTTAAGTGGTTAAAGTGAAAAAAAAAATCCTTTAAATATCGTACCTGCTGGATGTCTATAGTATGCCTGTGAGGTGGCACATGTTTAGAACTGTCCCTGCACAAAATGAGATTACTATAAGAAAAAAGTAATTTAATACTGCTTGCGGCTTTAATGTAATGTTTGGTCCCTGCAATATGGATGGAAATCACTGAGAAAAATAGCATGGGTTTCCCCGCCCCCACTCCCCCCAGGTCATTACAAGCTCCTTTGGCCCTATATACTTTGAACAGAAGTATACAGGCAGTGAAAACAAGACAGGGACTGTAGGTTTGTTGTTAAGTAGAATCTGAACCATGTCACATAGTTACATAGGGCCATATTCTCATACATTTCAGGCGGCGGAACGTATGTACTTTACGTTACGCCGCCGGATTCCCAAACCACTTACCTGTGAACTTGCGGCGGCATCGCGTAAAGTCCACCCGCGTAAGCCATCCTAATTCAAATGATCCAGGCAGGGGGCGTGGATCATTTAAATTAGGCGCGCTCCCGCGCCGATCGTAATGCGCATGCTCCGTCAGGTAAATTACCCGACTTGCATTGCGCTAAATGACGTCTCACGGACGTCATTTGTTTTGACTGTAACGTAAATGGCGTCCAGCGCCATTCACGGACGACTTACGTAAACGACGTTCAATTTTGAAATTTCGACGCGGGATCGACGGCCATACTTAACATTGAGTACGCCACCTAGGGGGCATCTTTATCTTTACGCCGCGTATCGCTTACGGAAACGTAAACGTTAAAACACTACGGCGGGCAAGCGTACGTTCGAGAATCGGCGTGACTAGTCATTTGCATATTCTACGCTGACCGCCACCTAGCGGTCAGCGTAAATATTGCAGCCTAAGATACAACGGCGCAGGCTGTCGTATCTTAGGCATGTTTAAGTGTATCTCAGTTTGAGAATACACTTAAACATAGGAAACGGACTTACGTAGGCGTATCTGTTGATACGCCTACGTAACTTGTTTGAGAATATGGCCCATAGTTAGTCAGGTTGAAAAAAGACACAAGTCCATCCAGTTCAACCACAAAAAAATAAACAAACAAAATAAAAAACACAGTACAATGCCATACACCCAACTCCATACCCACAGTTGATCCAGAGGAAGGCAAAACCCCCCAGCAGAGCATGATCCAATTTGCTACAGCAGGGGAAAAAATTCCTTCCTGATCCCCCGAGAGGCAATCGGATTTACCCTGGATCAACTTTAACTACAAATCTTAGTACTCAGTTATATTCTGTACATTTAGGAAAGAATCCAGGCCTTTCTTAAAGCAATCTACTGAGCTGGCCAGAACCACCTCTGGAGGGAGTCTGTTCCACATTTTCACAGCTCTTACTGTGAAAAAACCTTTCCGTATTTGGAGGTGAAATCTCTTTTCCTCTAGACGTAAAGAGTGCCCCCTTGTCCTCAGTGTTGACCGTAAAGTGAATAACTCAACACCAAGTTCACTGTATGGACCTCTTATATATTTGTACATGTTGATCATATCCCCCCTTATTCTCCTCTTCTCAAGAGTGAATAAATGTAGTTCTTCTAATCTTTCCTCATAACTGAGTTCCTCCATGCCTCTTATCAGTTTGGTTGCCCTTCTCTGCACTTTCTGCAGTTCTCAGATATCCTTTTTGAGAACTGGTGCCCACAACGGAACTGCATATTCCAGATGAGGTCTTACTAATGATTTGTACAGGGGCAAAATGATATCTCTTTCTCTGGAGTCCATACCTCTCTTAATACAAGAAAGGACTTTGCTGGCTTTGGAAACCGCAGCTTGGCATTGCATGCCATTATTGAGCTTATGATCAACTAAAACCCCCAGATCCTTCTCCACTACAGATCCCCCCAGTTGTACTCCCCCTAGTATGTATGATGCATGCATATTCTTAGTCCCTAAGTGCATAACTTTACATTTATCAACATTAAACATCATCTGCCACTTAGTCGCCCAATTAGACAGAGCATTGAGGTCGGCTTGTAAATTGGAGACATTCTGCAAGGACGTTATTCCACTGCATAGCTTGGTGTCATCTGCAAAGACAGAAAAGTTACTTTTGATCTCAGACCCAATATCATTTATAAATATATTGAAAAGTAAGGGTCCCAACACTGAACCGTGGGGTACACCGCTGATAACCTTGGACCATTCAGAGTAAGAATCATTAACCACTACTCTCTGAATTCTGTCTTTCAGACAGTTTTCTATCCATTTACAAATGGCTATATCCAATCCTGTAGACTTTACCTTAGACATGAGCCGTGTGTGCGGAACTGTATCGAACGCTTTTGCAAAATCCAAGTATACCACGTCCACAGCCACGCCTCTGTCCAAGGTTTTACTTACCTCTTCATAAAAAGAAATCAGGTTTGTCTGACAACTTCTGTCTTTCATGAATCCATGCTGTCTGCTGCTTAAATAATTTGTTTCCAGCAAGCACTCATCCATGTGGTCTTTTATTAAACGTTCCAGTATCTTCCCAACTATAGAAGTTAAACTAACAGGTCTATAGTTACTTGGTAAAGACTTTGTTCCCTTTTTAAATATAGGCACCACATTGGCTCTACGCCAATCCAGTGGGACTATTCCAGTCATTAATGAGTCCCTAAATATTAGATACAGTTGCTTTAAAATTACAGAGCTCAATTCTATTAGGATCCGTGGGTGGATGCCCTCTGGTCCAGGTGCTTTATCCACCTTTATTCTGTCTAAATATTTCAGGACCATATCACTTTTAAGCCATTGTGGAGCCCACTGTGTCACTCCCACCCCCATTATGAACATGAGCTCCCCCATGCTCCATTGTATACACAGAGCTGAAGAAAGCATTTAATAAATTTGCCTTCTCTTTGTCCCCAGTCACCCACTCTAGATTATTTTGTAAGGGGCCTACATGCTCAGACTTGACCTTTTTACTATTAATATATTTAAAGATTTTTTGGGGGTTTGTCCTACTATCTTTTGCAATCTGTCGTTCGTTTTGAATTTTTGCATCCTTGATTTCCTTTTTACATATCCTGTTATATTCTTTGTAACATTTAAACGACACTAGTGTTCCTTCATTTATATATTTTTTAAAGGCTATTTTCTTTTTGTTTATAGCTTTTTTAACTTTGACCGTGAGCCACATAGGTTTTATTTTTAGCCTTTAAAACTTATTGCCCATGGGAATATACTTTGCCATGGGCAAACAGTCTTTTTGAAGAATTCCCATTTCTGTTCTGTGTTCCTTGGTGCCAATATTCCCTCCCAGTCCAAGTCCTGGAGAGCATACTTTGCTGCTGCATATTGCACAATTTGCTAAAGAGACACTCAACAAACTACATGACACTTATGCCTGATGAGGCCATTGATGTTCCAGTGGCGGCCCGTGAGGCTGGCCATACAGGCTTGGCCCCCCAAAGCGCACATGCTGTGCGGCAACAATATGTCGATTATTTTAGGGGTAGGGGGGACCATTCCAATGCCAGATCTTGGCTGAATAAATTATTTTTTTGGGAAAGAAAAATTCTAGAAAAAAGGTGCAAACTAATAAGCACACTTGCAGTATACACCAAGTAGGTTTAGGTGCAAAGTAATAAGCACACTTGCAGTATACACCAAGTAGGTTTAGGTGCAAAGAAATAAGCACACTTGCAGTATACACCAAGTAGGTTTAGGTGCAAACTAATAAGCACACTTGCAGTATACACCAAGTAGGTTTAGGTGCAAAGTAATAAGCACCCTTGCAGTATACACTAAGTAGGTTTAGGTGAAAACTAATAAGCACACTTGCAGTATACACCAAGTAGGTTTAGGTGCAAAGTAATAAGCACACTTGCAGTATACACCAAGTAGGTTTAGGTGCAAAGTAATAAGCACACTTGCAGTATACACCAAGTAGGTTTAGGTGCAAATAAATAAGCACACTTGCAGTATACACCAAGTAGGTTTAGGTGCAAACTAATAAGCACACTTGCAGTATACACCAAGTAGGTTTAGCTGCAAAGTAATAAGCACACTTGCAGTATACACCAAGTAGGTTTAGGTGAAAACTAATAAGCACACTTGCAGTATACACCAAGTAGGTTTAGGTGCAAACTAATAAGCACACTTGCAGTATACACCAAGTAGGTTTAGGTGCAAACTAATAAGCACACTTGCAGTATACACCAAGTAGGTTTAGGTGCAAACTAATAAGCACACTTGCAGTATACACCAAGTAGGTTTAGGTGCACTGAGCACACGGGCAATACAACACGTGAGAACACTGCAGCTAGCACAATCAACTGCCTGACAAATTAGGAAGAACTGATCTAACTAAACTCCACAGTGTATAAATATATGTACAGCACCTGGGATGTATATATATCCTCTACACACTGTAAATTTAACTGACTAGCCTGCCTGCTCAATCTAGCTAGAAAAAAAAGACAGTCTCTCTCTCTCTCTGACTGATCTCTAACCAGCGCCGGAACACACTACACAAGGCCGGCCTGCAGGCGGCCTTTTATAGTGTGGGGTGTGTACTAAAGCCCTGAGCCATAATTGGCCAAAGCCACCCTGGCTTTGGCCAATTACAGCTCTCAGTACTGACGGCGCTGTGATTGGCCAAGCATGCGGGTCATAGAGCATGCTTGGCCAATCATAAGCCAGCAATACCGCAGTGAATTATGGGCCATGGCGCGTCATTCGAATTTGGCGCCAACGACCCGTTTTGTTAGTATTTCGACGAACAATCGAACATACGATGTTCGAGACGAACATACGTTCGACTCGATCACAAAGCTCATCCCTACTCATAAGCAAACATTGGCATATCCTCACTAGTGACCCAGTTCTCAAACCTGTACTCCCAGAGAGACCACAAGTAATTTTTAAGGGGGCTCCATCTATCAGAAATAGAGTGCCACCAAATGTTCTGGATCCCCCCCTATCAGGAGAGGTTTTTTTTGAGCATATAACAGGTTTTTATCAATGTAGGAAATTCAGAGTGTGCACACTAAGTGGATGCACCCATAGGCGCACCCACAAATTTACATCTTCCAGTACTGGAGTAGAGTTTGAGATAAAGTCCTTTATAACGTGCTCCACGGAGAGGGTCGATTACCTGCTCCAATGCCCCTACGTTCCTTTTATAGCCACCAGACCCCGTAGCTAGTCGGCCATTGCCCGCTGCTCCCGTTGTGACATTCCTGAATGACGGTGGTGGGGGGATTTAGAGGATCCGGCCTAGTCCCCATGGGCCATCTTGGTGTAACCTGGTGATCCTCCCGACCGCCCCTATAACATGTCCCCAGGGAAAAAGTCTTCCAAGGCCGTCGATAAGCTGGCCAAGTTTCGTCAGCTTGAGGAGGAGCAGCAGGCCGAGGGTGGCATTGGCACCTCCTCGGGCGCGGAACAATTCGTGGTGGCCACTAACAGAGTCCTTGACGCTATCGCCCTGTGCCAGAGCATGCTCACTTCTAAAATTGAGGAGGTCAAAATTGATGTGTCCCTTATCCGGCAAGACCTCTCTACCCCGTTGGACCGCGTGGCGGAGACAGAGACCCGTATTAGCAGAGCAGAAGACATCTTGCATCCCCTGCAACACACTACTGATGAGGTGCGTCGCCAGCTACAACAGATTAGCGTGAAACAGGGCGACATTGAAAACCGCCTCCGGAGATGTAATCTCCATTTTATCGGCCTTCTTGAGACCGCTGAGGGCGCCGACCCGGCGAGCCTCCTTGAAAATCTCCTGACATCCACCTTTGGCCCGGGATGCATTCTCGGTGATGTTTGCAGAGAGCCCACCAGATCCCTGCCTGCCCTCCACCCCCAGGAGCCCCACCGCGTACCCTAAAAGCGAAATTTCTTAACTTCAAAGACTGTGACAAGATCCTCCGCCTGACCAGAGAGAAGGGAAATATTCCCCACGTCAACACACATGTGGCCATCTTCCTGGACTTCTCTAATGAGGTTCAATGGCAGCGGTCCAGGTTTCAGGATGTTAAGCGGCGACTCTGTGTTCTACACCTTAAATACGCTATGCTGTACCCTGCAAAGCTTTGCATGAAGTGCGATGGCCAAACCCACTTCTTTGGGAACCCCGAGTTGGCATCTACCTGGATTGACCAGAGGGACCATTTCTCCCCCTGTGCCAGCACTGCTTCCTGATCCTATTCTGATGTTTGTCCCTCCAGTGGGTGCATTGATTGTGTGTACCCTCTGCCCGGGGTGGGGGATACCTGGAGGATTCCTTTTTTGGGCTCCACTGGACTTTGCAGCATGCCTGCCGCCTCCGGACTGACTTATGCTCCCCGTTATCCCCCCCCCCCGTGCGGGCTGCTTGTGGAGAACAGCATATTGAACATTGCTGAGACTTCATGCATTGCTTTATCTACCACCCTGATGGAAGGCAGGGCTCCCCCTGCACATTTGTGGCTTCTACACCCCCCACACACTTCACAGAGAAGAAGTCGCCCCCCTAGGATCTCTATGGACGTTTTCTTTTTTTTTTCAATTTCTTTATTTGTCACTTATACAGGAAACCAAATCTCATTAACATATACAAAAAATAGAGTCGATAGATCACCCTCGTACAAACTAAATATATATCATCCTGTTTTTAATTCAAATTACAAATAATAAATTGATACATTCAGTTTCCACCCTTCACACCAATTCCCTCCCCCTAGAGTAATATCCCCTCAGGGCCCGGGGGGGAGGGGGGGGGCTAGTGCGGCTCCAAATCTGGGTCACAGTAATCATCCAGATAGTTGTGAGGGGGGAAGCAAAAAAGTTGTTTTTTAAATATAATAAAATTAACAAAACTACTAAAAGTACTGCTTTCTCCTCTATTCCCCACCTCACATATCTTCTCCTATTATCAAGCCTGAGGGGGCGCAACCCCATAGCTCTTCCTACTCATTTTCTGTCCCAGAGTATTCCATCTGCTCCTTCCTATTTGTAGTCCCCTTTCGCTCTCCTACCTATAACCCCCCCCCAAATAAAAAAAAGGGAGAACCCCCCAGACCCACCCCCCCAACATCTCCTCCTCTTCCCCCCCCTCAGTCCCCCTCCATCCGCCCCTCCCTTGAGGCAATGAATTCATTCCATGGTGACCACATTTTTAAATAGATTTCTCTCTTTTTCCTACTTGTCCATACTAGGTCTTCCATCCTGTTCATTTCCTCCACTTTTTGATACCACATACCCATAGTAGGAGGTTGTTTCCATTTAAGTGGTATGCATGCTTTAGCAGCATTCACTAAGTGACACAGAATGGAATTCCTATATATATCCCCCGAACTCTCTGATAAATACAAAAGAAAAAATGCTGGATCCCCCGGTATTTCTGCTTCACTAAATCTTTGAATGGTCTCTCGGACCTCCTTCCAAAATTCCTTAATTCTAGAGCAGGACCAGAAAATATGTAGCATACTACCCTGTTGTGTCTGGCATCTCCAGCATTCCCCTGTCACCTTTGGAAAGAATCTATGGAGTCTTTCCGGGGTTCTGTACCACTGTGAGATAATTTTGTAATTTGTTTCATGCATTTTTGTACATGTTGCTGTCTTAAATATTGCGTTTACGATTTAAATTTTTTGAGAATCCCGGAAAGTCCTCCCCAGATCTAATTCCCATCTATGAAAAAAGGGCAACTGAAAATTCTCCAATGGTTTAATCAATAACCCATACATTCTAGATACTGCATGCGTTATTGGATCTTTTTCCATACATTGTTTCTCAAATGGTGTGAGACCTCGTACACATGATAGGTTAACCAGAGGACAACGGTCTGAAGGACCGTTGTCATAGGTTAACCGATGAAGCCGACTGATGGTCCGTCACGCCTACACACCATAGGTTAAATAACCGATCGTGTCAGAACGCGGTGACGTAAAACACAACGACGTGCTGAAAAAAACTAAAGTTCAATGCTTCCAAGACATGATTCTGAGCATGCGTGGATTTTTAACCGATGGTCGTGCCTACTAACGATCAGTTTTGACCTATCGGTTAGGAATCCATAGGTTAAATTTAAAGCAAGTTGGCTTTTTTTTAACCTATGGGGGCCCACACACGATCGGTTTTGACCGATGAAAACGGTCCATCAGACCGTTGTCCTCTGGTCAACCTATCGTATGTACGAGGCCTTAGACTTCGGTCCAGCCTACTTGGAGCCCCTACCGTACTTAAGAAATTTCTTATTTGTGCTGCTTGCCAAAAATCGAGTTGAAAAGGGCCATTTTTCTGCATCAACTCCTGCATTGTTGGCCAATTACCTGAGACCATAAAATGCGAGGCCTGAAATAGTCCTTGTTCCATTAATAACACAAAAGGTGCTTTTTGTATACCCGGTATAAATTGGGGATTACCTAATATAGGCATCAATGGTGAATTACATGTCGATATTTTACCCCCAGAAAAAAGATTTTGACATACTCGTAATGTGGGCCCTATTATTGGATGCCATTTCTTAAGTACTGGAGAAATGGCACAGGGGAATGTTTTCATGGTTTGGAAGAAGCAATATAATTAAGATGAATATCCTACCAAACCTTCTCCAGGCAGTCCCAATTGCAATACCAAGAATATTTTTTAGACATATCCAAACATTATTCATGAAATTTATTTGGGCAGGAAAACAACCGAGGATTAAAAGGACATTGTTATCTTTACCAAAACAGTATGGAGGGTTGGCTGTCCCTAATGTACATACATTGCACATACTAATGTCATACATTTTAATATTACGCATCTTATTACCTATTTTAACTTCTATATTTATCTATTATCCCCTCTTTACAAATATCCTTCCTCCTTTTCTTGATCTGGAACCCCCCTCAGCCTCAGGTTACAGCGGTCCCCCAATTCCTCAATCTGGAGCTGCATATCAGATACTGTTTCCATATATTTTGATATAATGGAGCTATTGAGATACCAACTATTGCTCTGTGAGCAACCTGACGATCCTGCCCATTCTCCACTCCATTCGGTCCTCAGAGCCCCTTTGACAGGACGTCCCCCTCAATACAAAGTAGGCATGCTGACACACCACCGGAGGGTATGGCAGACAGCACTACAGAAACTCAGGACCCCACAGGTCCACGCTCATACCGCTCTCTGGTTCAACACACGCCTACCTGAATTATTGACTGTTCCGGACCCTGCGGTGTGGATACGCCATGGGATCCTATAGATACACCAGATCATGACCACTACGGGGCTTAAAACATTCCAAACGCTGAAGGATGAATTCTCCCTCCCCAATTGCCTTCTCTAAGTATTTACAACATCGCCACGCTATACAAACCCAGTTCACTGGCTCCAACCCGTCTCTGGCAGTTCCCTCCATAGTAGACATAGTCACAGATACTGAACCAGCCAAACTGATCTCCACCCTATACTCCGCCATCCATCTCCCTAGTACAACAGCCTTGGCTTATGCTGCCAAAACTAGGTGGAAGGTGGACGTTGGACTAGATGAGGATTGGGATGAAATTTTGGAGAACCAAACTGTCAGACCGCCTCACACAGTTGTACATTATACACAAGACATGTCTGACCCCTCAGAGGATAGCGCATTTTAAACCCATGTACAATCCAGGGTGCTGCCTCTGCGACCACACCCCAGCCTCCTTCTACCATCTTATATGGTCCTGCCCAGTTATTCAAACATACTTGATGCAGGTGATACGTTTTCCTGCACGACGAGATGGGCTCTTCTGCTACTCTAGACCCAAAGATGTGCCTGCTCGGTCTGCTGCCGGAATTAGACTCTCACAAACACCTGCGTACCTTTCTACATGAGAAGCTCTTCTTGGCGAGAAAGGTGGTGGCCCATAATTGGATGCAGGCCCTACCCCCCACAATTCAGTGCTGGAAAAAAGAAGTCAACGACACCCTTCCATATAAGAAACTGATTTTTGTCCATAGACAGTGCCTGCTTAAGTATGAGAAGGACTGGGGCAGATGATGAAACGTGTACGTGATATGTTTATCCCTCACTTCCCCCCTCCCTTTTCCCCCTTTGTATCTTTTTTTAGTGTGTGCTGGCTCCACCTCTGTTGGGTCTATACTTTTATGTCACTCAGATAATCCAATGTGTTTATGTATGTATTACCTTTCTGTTGGCCACAATGGTTTATATCGATTCATATACTTTTCAATAAAAAAAAGGGCCAATTTCCTGCTTAAAAGGATTAGAGCAATCTGGTGAATAGGTTCAAAAGGTTGACAATATCAAATTCAAATCCCATGAGCACAAGGGAGACTTGACTTGCGGATTTATCCGCAGTACCCCCAGAATGAACGCCCAAACTAGGGAATGAGATGCCAGTGGTGTTTGAAAAAAGACTGATAGTACCATTAAGGGTCAAATATTGGCTCTAAGGGCTAATTTCATATCCACTTTTAACTGGCAAAAGGCGAGAAACCTGCTTATGTCATACTTATGAGGATTCCATTTCTTGGTTTCACAACAGGAAACATTTGCCTTCCAGACTCTATAGTAGATAAGCCTAGAGGCTGGCTTTCTAGCATTAATGAGTGTAGGAAGAAGATCCCTTGTTTCTTCAAAACGTGGATCTCAGCAGCCAGACCGCCAAATTTAGCTTTTGTAAGGAAGGATGGAACACTGGACCCGGCGACAGCAGGTCGTGCCGAAGTGTAAGCTTCCAAGGTTTTCCTACCGCCATCTTTATGATTTCAGCATACCAGGGCCTTCTGGGCCAATTTGGGGCCACTAGGATTACAGGAATTCTTTCCTTCCTGGACCTGCAAAGTAGCCTCTGTAAGAGTGTGATCAGAGGGAATGCATATATCAGCGAGAACTGATTCCAGGGAGTTATTAGAGCATTCAATCCGCAGGCTAGAGGATCTCTCGTCCTGGCTACAAAGTTGTCTAACTTCCTGTTGAAGCTAGGTCTACATCCAGGGTCCCCCATCTCTGGCATATGGCCTGAAAGACATCGGGTGGAGAGACCACTCTCCTGGTGACAGCTGCTGGTGACTCAGATAGTCCGCTTGCCAGTTTTCTACCCCTGGAATGAAGATTGCAGAGAGACAAGGAACATGCTCTTCTGCCCATGCTAAAATCCAATTCACCTCCTGAGCACCGACTGCGGGTGCCTCCTTGGTGATTGATGTAAGCTACTGCAGTAGCATTGTCGGATTGAATCCGAACCAGGTGGCCCTGTAACCTGTGTGTCCAGGTTCTGAGGGCTAAGTATACTGCCCGCTAGGGCTGCAACGGATCGTCACCGATCCGTGATCCGAACGGGTCACCCCGTTCGGATCGGCACACCCCGCGATCCGCGAAGCGCTCCGGAGCCTAGGCCTAGGAAAGTCCCCGGCTTCGGCCTAGCTCCGGAGCAGTGGCCATCTTGCTCCACCCAGTCTGCTTGCCAGAGCCCAGTGTGACACGCCTCCCCGGGGAGGCGTGTCACGCTGTGCACTGGGCTCTGACAAGCAGACTTGGAGAGGGAATGTCAGTGAAGCACTGGTGTGAGAGGAGGGGGGGGGGAAGCACAGTAGAAATTAACAGAGTTGGATTAAAGAGAAAGCAAGTGAGGCTGTTTGGACAGGACTTGCTGTGAAAACATCAAGATTGTACTTTTAACAAGATTATTTACTACTGCATGTTATTTCCCCCCCAGTTCTGACAATGACTATAATATGTGTTATATTATATATATATAAATTTTTTTTTTTGGACCGATAAAAACAGACTTTTTTTTTTTTTTTTTGCTGATCCGAAAATGATCCGATCCGTGACTGCTGATCCGAGGATCGATCCGATCCGTGAGTTTTTTGATCCGTTGCACCCCTACTGCCCGCATCTGCAGTATGTTCATGGGCAGGTTCTCTTCGGTCTTGGCCCAGGTTCCTGGGCTGAAGCTTTTTTTCCCCAGCCCAATAGGCTGGCATCCGTAGACACCACCTCTTCCAGGTGACTGGGAGAAAGGATTTTCCTTTACGCAAGTTTTTTTAACCAACTGAAGATTTGGCGCACCTGTGAAGACAGGCGCATGGGTAAATCCAGAGCTTGGATCTTCCTGTTTCAGGCGGCTAAAATACTGCCTTGAAGTAGTCTCGAGTGAAATTGGGCATAAGGGACAGCCTCGAAGGAGGCTACCATCTTCCCTAATAGCCTCATGCAAAGACGAACAGACGTGTAGAAAATAACTATACTGGAAGTATAGATAAACACCGCGCTACTATGAAAAACTTATAAGTTGCAGCCAACACCACAGAATAGATCAATTCCGAAAAACAAACAAAATAAAACATAAAGTGTAGCGCTAATTATAAGTGAAATAAAGGATTGGGTATATTGATAATTAGCCAATCATAGAAAAGTGTCCATATGAAACACGTTGAAGTAGTCCATAAACATAAACTGTAAAAAAGTTACTACTAAATAGATCCTCAAAATTCAGTTCAAAGTGGGTAAATGTGCAAAAAGCTTCAATAAAAAAATAATAATAAATCTTCATAGGTAAAAGATGTATAAATCCAGCACCGAAGTGAATGGAGGCTTACCAGAAGCTGTGGACCCAAAATAGGCATATACCTAATGGGTCAATTGCGCTTAAAGTTGATGATACCAGCGAGGAGGTGAAGTCCAACACAGGATCAGGTGAAGAGAAATAGAGGGGTCTCAAGGATTCCCCAACTAACCCCGAGACTCCAATGAAGCAATGTGGGCAGGGAGGACTATACCGGTACTTAATAATTAGGTTTGGAAACCTGGATAATTCATATTTATGAAAGTATTTATTAACAAATAAACATTCAAGACAAGAATAAAATTACACAAAATATACAGACATTACAAAGAATACAAACTTGACCACAATCAGGTCACCGGTTGTGCAATCCCCATTTAGCGGACGGGGTAAATATCGGTGAAGCAATTGAAATCATGAGACCATAAGTCTCGAGTCTCGACTAGTTTCGCTTTCGCTTCGTCAGGAGACGGTCTAAAAACACAACATAAAACAAACATCAGGTATATTAAAAACAACACAATTTGTTATTAGTAGCGGGGTTCTTTTGTGTAAAAAGACTGCCCGGTACATACTGTAATATCCAAGGGGATTTTTATGTCCAAACATGTCTCATACCTAGAGGCACAAAGTCTCTTGTTCCCAGAGAGCGGGTCCCAGTTGAACGATAAGTGCATAAGAATTATGACCAGGTCTAATAGAACAGACCTGGATAAGACAACAATATATGGTAAGTTGAATGTGTATATATGAGAATATACAAAAAAGGGAGAAGAAGGGGGATCAGTTTGTGAAGAAACTTCCGCGGATGCAGAGTGCATGCAGTGATATTGAAGACTGTGACCTGAAAGAAAGGTTAGGTCCAGATACAATCCAGAAATTACTTATAGAGGACAGTTGGTGCATATATGCAGTGTGCTACAAAAGGTAGTATAGTATGGTAGATGCCACCCCAACTGAAAGTGAGTGAAATGTGAAAGAAAGAGAAAAACCAGAAAAAAGGAGAGAAAAGGTGGGGGGGGGGGGAGAGGGGGGGGAAAGGTAAAGAAAAAGGGGGGGGGGGGTTGTGAGAAGTGGGGGAGGGGGGGGGGAGGAGGGAAAAAGGAAAGCCAGGGGAAAGTAAAAGGGAATATTTGAATAAGAAGTGGGCACAAGGAAGGGGAGGAACAAAGGGGGGGGGAGGGAGAAAGAAAGGGGAGAAAGAAGAGGAAAAGGGATAAAGGGGGGGGGAAGGGAAAAAAACAGGGGGAAGGGAAAGTATCGGGAGAAATTGACAAGGAAAAGGGGGGGGGGTGAAGGGGGGGAGGGGGAGGGGAAAAAATATAATAAAGTAAAGTGCCATCAAGATCCATCCTAGAAGATCTAGGTTAGAAGGTGCCGATGCGGATATGGTGAAAGGATCAAACAACCTCAAAGTGACTGAGGATTCCACCCAGTGTGTAGTTAAAAAATACAATAGTGCAAAGAAAGGAACCTAAAATCCAGTTCCCGTGAAAGGGTAGTGGAGAATTTAAAATATATCTCCATACCTGTATGCCCAATAGGGCCTTTAAAGGTTAGAGGGGTAATAATGGGTCCCAGGACATAGACGTCCGACCTTCAGGATCAGGTGAAGGTCGGTTCAGAGGCACCTTGTAATAGGTTGTAGACTTGGGTCCATATGGAGGTTCAGACACTCAATACAACGAAAGTAGGAAGAAAGAAGGCAAAGATGCACATAGTGGCCCAGATTCAAGTAGAATCGCGCAATATTTGCGTGGGCAAAGAGCAAATTTTTTTCTCTGCGCCCACGCAAATATTGCGCTTTGCCTGCGATTCACGGAGCAGTTGCTCCGTAAATTGCGCGGGCAATATGCTAAGCAGCCGGGCGCAAGGCTGCCTAATGTAAATGATCCCGCCGGGGGCGGGAATCATTTAAATTAGGCGCGCTCCCGCGCCGAGCGAACAGCGCATGCTCCGTCGGGAAACTTTCCCGACGTGCATTGCGGCAAATGACGTCGCAAGGACGTCATTTGCTTGTAAGTGAACGTGAATGGCGTCCAGCGCCATTCACGGTTCACTTACGTAAACGACGTTAAATTTGAACGTCGCGAGCGGGAGGCGCAGCTATACTTTAGCATTGGCTGCGCCTGCTATAGCAGGAGCAACCTTATGCTAAAGGCGCCGTACGGAAACTCCGTACCTTGCGTGAGAAGGGCCCGCGCAACTTTTGTGAATCGGTGGTAGTATGCAATTTGCATACTACACGCCGATCACAAAGGCCGCGCCCCCTAGCGGCCAACGCAAGAATGCAGCCTGGGATGTGAAGGCATAAGGAGGCTTATGTTTGTCACATCCTAGGCTGCATTCGGTGTAACGAGGTTCCTGAATCAGGAGCACTCGTTACACCGGAGCAAGTAAGCACTTGCGCCGCGCAACCTATGGTTGCGCGGGCGCAAGTGCTTCTTGAATCTGGGCCAGTGTAAATCCGTTTAAAAGTTTACTTGGTAGCAAAATCAAAAAAAGGGGTTACACTCACATTTTCAGCACTTGTAACAGGCATGTAAGAAAAAGCAGTATTGTCAGCAAATTCCCGACATGTTTCAATCTAAACGATCATCATCTGGGGTGCTGACATACTGCACAGGGAACGCTTATATAGAGAAGACACCCTTACCTCAATGGTGGCTCCACATGTGGGATCCCAATTGGTCCAAATTAACTTACAGAAAAAGTAAAAATGTGGCGCCGACATATGTTCCAAACCTCATTTGATGAATAAGGGAGCCGATCGCCAACCCAGCTTAACGCTGGCTCATCAGCAGCATCCGGAATGGAGTTTATAGACACCCCAAAGACAAACATACAAGCCTGTCCGGCCGGCGTGCGCTTCACCATGCGCTCCACGCCTCGGCCGGAAAGCATGACGCTGTCACGTGTCAGCGACAGGCGCACCAAGCCTCGGTTTGGAGCCGTGGTGTCATCAGAACGATGGTGGCTGAAACAGCCAGCATGCGTTCCAGCAATGCGCTCCACGCCTCAGGTTGGATACACAGTGCGCTCCACCGCTTGATGCTGGGTGTAACGCACGGAAGAGGCCAAAAGGAGAAAGAGAGGCGCTATAATTTAAATATAAATAAAAATCGGCAGCCAAATATAAAAAAAATATATATATAAAAAAAAAATATATATTCTGTGGTGTTGGCTGCAATTTATAAGTTTTTCATAGTAGCGCGGTGTTTATCTATACTTCCAGTATAGTTATTTTCTACACGTTTTTTGATCATTTTTTCACTGCAGCAATTATATTTATTCTTGTTTGCCATTACACTTTTCTGTCCTTATTATGGACATTTTTGAGTATAGAGCACAACGCACTGTTAATACAGAGGGTGTCTTTTCTGTCATAGATAATGACACCGAAATAGGGGGCATGTTCATGAGACTAAAAAACATCATGGTCTCTGAACTACACCTTCAGTGGGACATTGTCTTTTTACGCCAGTATGTCACTGAGGGCATGGTCCCTAGGAGTTTGAGGTGGGAGGTTCAACCTCAACAAGGTGACTCGGACCTTGACTCCTGGTACCGTTATTTTAACGAGGCTGGTACCAAGTTTCTGGACTTCCTTTTAACCCGGAAGAAGGCCAGACTCTTGGTTCTCGATAGAGAAATTAAGGAGTTAAAAGAAAAACTTTCTGGTTTCAAGGATTCCACTGAATACAACTCCCTTTCCTCCAATCTTCTGAGCCATCTAGAAAAAGAGGATAGGGATCAGAGGAATAAGAAGCATAAAAAGTACTCTAGGGATGTTGGGGACTATAGATCTAGGACTGTCTTTAAGTGGCAAAAATCATTGTTAACCCCAGACAGTTCTGAGCCCTCCTCTGTGATGGACACCAATGAACATCAGGGGGATGACCAGCCCATAAACACCCACCGTCCTAGCCATGCACAGCCCAAAGCACCACCTCCTGCGAAGGGCCCACCCCTAACCCCAGACAGTTCTGAGCCCTCCTCTGTGATGGACACCAATGAACATCAGGGGGATGACCAGCCCATAAACACCCACCGTCCTAGCCATGCACAGCCCAAAGCACCACTTCCTGCGAAGGGCCCACCCCTAAGGGGTAGACATTCTAGCTATGACACGCCTGTGAGGAACCATTCAAACAGGGGGAGGGATCGTTCTAGAGGCAACATACCTGATTATAGAACTCCCACTTATCCCAACCAGAGTCATCAACATTATAGCCACTCGCCAAGGAGAGGCGACTATGGTGCTTCTTATGAGACTACTCCTTATCCTTACCATTACCCTCCAGTGTACACCAACAATAGGTTTATCCCCTTGCAGGATATGCAGGATGGTTCTAGAGGTTATCAATGACCACAGTCGAGTCATGACTATTGTGGTCCTGAAGGTTACCCCAATAAGGATTTTCATTGGGTAGGGAAGGGCCAAAAAAGGCCTTCGGACCCAAGAGAGGCAACAGGGGAGGTAAAAGACAAAAAAGAAAAAAGAGGAAGGTAAACTAGGCCGTGGTTTGTTTAATTTGAGTGGTAAAGAACTTACTTCTAGCGAACTAGCCGTTTTAGACAAGGGTCTCAAATTTGCTCCTCCACACAAATTGAACAAATTTGACACCTTCGTAGATGTTAACAAATTTGCCCGGAAGCTCAACATTCAGCGGCATTTTATTTCAGACTTAACACCCCAGATGGAACGAGCTGCCACCTAAGGGAAGGTGCATTCGGGCCTTTCAAACCCTTCATTGTTCAATCCGGCTGTTCCAGCTTCTTCCAAAGTCAATACATTTAAGGAGTTGGTCCTTAAAGACTTGGAAGCTCTCTCTGTTAAAAAAGTTTATTCACACCCAATACCTAAAGAGGGATTTTTATCTTTGTGCAACCGCAAAGATCTTGTCGTGCGGCCAGCCGACAAGGGTGGAGGGATAGTGGTCATGAATAAGCCTGATTATGTTGCAGAGATGAACCGTATTTTGGGTGACACCGAAACATACCAGGTTTTACCTAATGATCCAACCAACATCTACAAAAAGGAATTGACCCATCTGGTTCTGAAGGGGTTTAATTCATTTATTTTAAATAAAAAAACAAGCTTTCTTGGTACCTACAGCTCCAAGAATCCCAACCATATACCATCTACCCAAAATACACAAAGACCCATTAAATCCACCTGTTCGACCTATCGTGAGTGGGATCGACTCGATCACATCACATATAGGTCGATACATCGACTTTTATTTGCAACCGTTGGTTAAATCTACACCCTCATATCTTAGGGATACAACCTCCACTATGAAAATTCTTGAGAATATTGTGATTGAGGGTGATTACCTTCTTGCGACTGCCGATGTGGCGTCTTTATATACGTGCATCCCGCAAGATCTCGGTGTTGAAGCAGTCCGACACTTTTTGAATAATGCAGACTCAATCACAGAGGAACAGAAAGTTTTCATCATTGAATTGCTTGAGTTCGCGACGACTCACAATTATTTCTGGTTCGACCAGAAGTATTTCATCCAAAGACGTGGCGTGGCGATGGGGGCTAAGTTTGCCCCCAGCCTCGCCAATCTTTTTATGGCCAAGTGGGAGGAGGACGTTGTCTATTGTGAGAGACCTTCCTCCCTAGTCCTTTGGGCTAGATATATAGACGACGTCCTCCTCCTGTGGGATGGCTCTAAGGAATCTCTGGATGACTACTTTCGAGTTTTAAATACGAACGATCAAGGTATTTCTTTTACCCATGATAGTAGTCCTAGTAGTATTACATTTCTTGATCTGGAGATTGAGCTTGTGTCTGGGAACTTCAGATTCAAAACCCATTTTAAGGGTACTGATAGAAACAGCTTCATCCCTACGGACAGTTGCCACCATAGATCTTGGCTTAAATCTGTCCCTAGGAGTCAATTTTTGCGTTTACGCAGAAATTGTTCTGATGATGACATGTACTTTTTACAGGCAGCCATGCTCAGGGAAAGATTTATCGAGAAGGGTTATGACACATCCTCTGTTGATATGGAGTTACAACAAGTAGCACTAATTGAGCGTGACAGTCTCTTACAAGATAAGGAACCACATCCCAATGATGACTCTTATAAGTTCTCAATGGTGACTTCTTACTCCAATCAACATAGAGATGTTAAAAATATCATCAATAAACATTGGGACATTCTTAAAAGCGATAAAGTGTTGGGCCCCAGTTTACCTGAACAGGCAAAAGTGATCTTCAAGGGAGCCCCAACATTGAGAAACAGTATTGCTCCCAATGTGGTTGATCCCCCTGAGCGTCCCGTCTTTTTTCAGGATATGAAGGGTTATTATCCCTGTAAGAAGTGTAGAGTCTGTCAGTTTAACACCAATGGAAGAACAAAATCATTAGAATTAGAATCTACGAGTACTGGTCGCCAATACCCTATCAAGGTTTTTTGCACATGTGCAACCACGCACGTTGTGTACCTTGTCACCTGCCCGTGCGGGAAGCAGTACGTCGGTCGTACCATACGTGCCTTCTCCGTACGGGTAGGTGAACATGTGGCAAAGATCATTGGTGGAAGCACCAAACACACGGTCCCTCGGCATTATAGGGAATGCCACGCTCGCAACCCTAAAGGTTCCCAGTTTCTCATCATTGACAAATATGTGGCACCTTGGAGGGGAGGAGCCAAGACTACAGGGAGTGCAGAATTATTAGGCAAATTAGTATTTTGACCACACCATCCTCTTTATGCATGTTGTCTTACTCCAAGCTGTATAGGCTTGAAAGCCTACTACCAATTAAGCATATTAGGTGATGTGCATCTCTGTAATGAGACGGGGTGTGGTCTAATGACATCAACACCCTATATCAGGTGTGCATAATTATTAGGCAACTTCCTTTCCTTTGGCAAAATGGGTCAAAAGAAGGACTTGACAGGCTCAGAAAAGTCAAAAATAGTGAGATATCTTGCAGAGGGATGCAGCACTCTTAAAATTGCAAAGCTTCCGAAGTGTGATCATCGAACAATCAAGCGTTTCATTCAAAATAGTCAACAGGGTCGCAAGAAGCGTGTGGAAAAACCAAGGCGCAAAATAACTGCCCATGAACTGAGAAAAGTCAAGCGTGCAGCTGCCAAGATGCCACTTGCCACCAGTTTGGCCATATTTCAGAGCTGCAACATCACTGGAGTGCCCAAAAGCACAAGGTGTGCAATACTCAGAGACATGGCTGAAAGACGACCACCACTGAACAAGACACACAAGCTGAAACGTCAAGACTGGGCCAAGAAATATCTCAAGACTGATTTTTCTAAGGTTTTATGGACTGATGAAATGAGAGTGGGTCTTGATGGGCCAGATGGATGGGCCCGTGGCTGGATTGGTAAAGGGCAAAGAGCTCCAGTCCGACTCAGACGCCAGCAAGGTGGAGGTGGAGTACTGGTTTGGGCTGGTATCATCAAAGATGAGCTTGTAGGGCCTTTTCGGGTTGAGGATGGAGTCAAGCTCAACTCCCAGTCCTACTGCCAGTTTCTGGAAGACACCTTCTTCAAGCAGTGGTACAGGAAGAAGTCTGCATCCTTGATGAAAAACAAGATTTTCATGCAGGACAATGCTCCATCACACGCGTCCAAGTACTCCACAGCGTGGCTGGCAAGAAAGGGTATAAAAGAAGAAAAACTAATGACATGGCCTCCTTGTTCACCTGATCTGAACCCCATTGAGAACCTGTGGTCCATCATCAAATGTGAGATTTACAAGGAGGGAAAACGGTACACCTCTCTGAACAGTGTCTGGGAGGCTGTGGTTGCTGCTGCACGCAATGTTGATGGTGAACAGATCAAAACACTGACAGAATCCATGGATGGCAGGCTTTTGAGTGTCCTTGCAAAGAAAGGTGGCTATATTGGTCACTGATTTGTTTTTGAATGTCAGAAATGTATATTTGTGAATGTTGAGATGTTATATTGGGTATACTGGTAAAAATAAATAATTGAAATGGGTATATATTTGTTTTTTGTTAAGTTGCCTAATAATTATGCACAGTAATAGTCACCTGCACACACAGATATCCCCCTAAATTAGCTAAAACTAAAAACTACTTCCAAAAATATTCAGCTTTGATATTAATGAGTTTTTTGGGTTCATTGAGAACATGGTTGTTGTTCAATAATAAAATAAATCCTCAAAAATACAACTTGCCTAATAATTCTGCACTCCCTGTAGAGGTGTTTCTCGCCTTGAAGCCTATTGGATTTACGAATTGCGCACTTATGTCCCACATGGCCTTAATGTGGATTGGGACATAAATGCATTTATCAACCAATCTTAATATATTGTTGATATGCATTCTGTATTCAATGGTGGCTCCAGTATCTCATTTTTACTTTTTTGTTCTTTCCCTTTTTTAATTTGAATTTTGGCTTAGATTATTGTCTATTTTTCCAATTTTTATTTTTAAATTAATATTAGTTTTTAATAAATTTTTATTTGTAGAAGTTTCATGTGGTTTCATTACTATGAAGCACTTCTATTTTTTTTTTTTCATATTTGTACTTTATTTCTCTTTTTCTTTATATGACAGTTTCACAAAAGGTTAACATAACATATATAATGGGAACAGAAGCATATATATGTAGTTTTTCACACTACACTCTTATGTAAGGTTGGTAAATAAAACAAGAGGGGTTCCGAACCACTTAAAATGACTGAACCTAAACAAAGGGAAAAGCAATCTTTCGTCCCTTAACCCCGTTCACATACCACTCCGCCTTTTATCCTTAACTTCCGTTCCCATTTCTTAATACCACCATATCATCCCCCGGCAACACTCACCCCTCTTTTCCCCTACCCTTCCATGATCCCCCTACTTAACCCCTCCCCAGACCCACCCCCCCCAAAAAAAAAAGAAAAAAGAAAAAGGAACCCCCCCCCCCCCTCCTACCTCCCCCCCATCCCTTCCGCGCCGGAGACAGGGGACCACTCCCAGATAAGCCCTACGACCCTTCCCAACTTGTTCCTACCCAAAAAAGGGTATTTTCCTACTCGCTCTCCTCCTCCAGTAGACTATTCCCTTCTTCCGTATTTACAAATTGATTCCATCCAGTCCATGTTTCTATGTATTGTTCCCTTTTGTTCCGGGCTGAGAGGATCAAGTCCTCTATAGCTCCAGTCTCTCTTACTCTGTTGAGCCATCTCGCGATGGATGGTGGTTTACTGTCCCTCCATTGTAATGTTATCCCCTTTCTGGCTGTATTTATCATGTGGCAAATTACCGTCTTTTTATACTCTCGTACTGGGATTTGTGAACTATGGAGCAGAAAAAAGGCTGGATCATCCGGAATCTGAAATTCCGTAAACTTCTGAACGATTCTCTGAACCTCCCTCCAATACTCTCTTATTTTTACACACGACCAGAATATGTGTAGGAAGGTTCCCTGCTCCAAGCCACATCTCCAACAGTATTCTGAGTAATCTTTAGAAAATTTTTGCAACTTTACTGGTGTATAATACCATTGGGTCAATAGTTTATAATTTGATTCCTGTGTTTGTGTAGATATTGAAGAATTTAATGCTAAATGAATTATGTGTTTACGTTGAGACTGTGAAAAGTTCCTCCCCAAATCCCTTTCCCATCTCCTCAATCCCGGCAGCTCAAAATCTTCTTGAGGGGCATTCAATAAACTATACATATTTGAACTCACTCTTTGTATTGGTTCCTCCTCATCGCAATATTGTTCAAATTTTGTTAATTGGCGCCGGAAATTGGATGGATGTCCCAGGGATCTTAGAAAGGAACTTATTTGTAGTGCTTGCCAAGGGGATAGCTCGTAATTCCCTCCTCTCCTTGTTAGAGCCTCAAATGATGGCCACATATCCATTTGCAAAAAATGGGATGCCTGCACCTTGCCCCTTTCTTTTAGTTTATTAAAGATTACTCCTTCTGTACCTGGAACAAAACCCGGGTTCCCTAATATAGGGAACAAGGGGGATTGTTTTGATGAAAATTTTGGGTTCTTACAGATTTTAGCTGCAATTAATAGCGTTGGACCAATTGTGGGGTGTTTCTTCATCTTACTTGGCAATAGTTTATAACACCAAGATGCCCTACTTAGTGCTATTGGACATAACTGCTGTTCTACCTCAACCCACTTTTTATACTGCCCGTTTCTGCACCAATCTATCAGTCTCGTCAAATGAGCCGCTTGGTAGTATTTGGCAATATCCGGAACTGCCATCCCCCCAAAACACTTGGGCAACCTCATCACCTCTTTTTTGATTCTGGCCTTTTTCCCTGCCCATATGAAATTCATCAGAAGGGCATTCGTTTGCCTAATAAATACCGATGGTATCATTATCGGAAGTGTTTGAAATAAATACGTAATTTTTGGCAAAATGCTCATCTTAAGTATATTATTTCTACCGAACCATGAATGTAATCCATGTTGCCATTTTCCAAGTAACCTACTTATTGAGGTAAGAAGTGGTGGAAAATTTATTTTAAATGTTTCTTTTAAGTTTGCTGGGATCAGGGTACCCAAAAATTTCAGTGCAGTCCTCCACTTAAAACTAAAATTTTGTCGTATCCTCGACTGTTTCTGGGATGTCAGTGACACACTCATTACTTCGGATTTTGCCTGATTTATTTTTAAATTGGATAGCTCTCCAAATTTAGCGATTTCTTTGACGAGACTGGGAAGAGATACGTGTGGGTTTGATATAGTGAACAGCAAGTCATCTGCAAATGCTTTTACTTTGTGCCCTCTCCCCCCTATCTGTAAACCCTGTACATCCGGATTTTGACGTATTTTGTTTAATAGAGGTTCCAGGAATAACACAAATAATAATGGCGACAGGGGACATCCCTGGCGCGTTCCGTTTGTAACTTTGAAAGTTTTGGAGTTCCTCCCGTTAACTCTCACTGAGGCACTCGGGTCTGTATAGACGCTCCCAATCCATCTTAACATATTTTCCCCCAGACCCGCGTGCCTCAGCACTGAGAACAGGAACCTCCAATTCACTCTATCAAAAGCCTTCTCGGCATCAGTATTTAGGAACACGCAAGGGATGTCCCGGTCCCTAGCCCACTGCACCAGGTTAAGAACCCTTATTGTACCGTCTCTTGCCTCCCTAGTGGGGACAAAACCCACTTGGTCCATATCCACTAGCTCAGGTACCCATACTTGGATCCGTCTTGCTAACATCTTCGTAAAGAGTTTTAAGTCCGAGTTTAGCAATGAGATCGGCCTATAGCTACCGCACTCCGCGGGATCTTTCCCCTCTTTGGGGATAACTATAATTTGAGCTAATAAAGCCTCTGGTGGAAATTTAGCCGTCTGACCCACTGCATTGAAAAATTCTGTTAACTGCCCTCCCAATAATTTTATAAACTCTTTATAATATCTGATTGTGTATCCATCTGGGCCCGGGGCCTTCCCTTCTTTCATAGTTTTTAATGTTGCTTCTAGTTCTTCTATTGAGAAGGGGATGTCTAAACTTGCCTGTGCTATTGATGGTAACCTCGCTAAATCCGTTGCTAAGAGATATTCTTCTATTTTTGACTGGTCTGCTTGTGGCTGAGTCAGGTTGTATAGAGAGGAATAATACCTCCCAAACTCCTCCACTATCTCTTCTGGCTTCCTTTTTAATTGTCCCTCCTTCCCCTTAATTTGTGGGACATACGTTTGTTGACTTTTCTCTTTCAATTTCCCTGCCAGTAATTTGCTACACTTATCTCCAAATTCGTAATTTATTTTCCTACCCCTTTGTATTATTGCTTTGGCCTTATAGCGAAGGATCTCCGTGATCTGCCTACGGAGATGGCTCAGTTCTCTGCTTGTTTGGGGGTTATGTGTCTTTTTATGTTGGAGTTCCAATTCCTGAATTTCCCTTAGTAAATTTTTAACCTGCTGTTCTCGCTTCCTTTTTATCTTCGCTCCATGTCTGATGAGGACCCCCCTTATCACCGCTTTGTGCGCTTCCCACACCATCCCTAGGTTACACCCGGGTGTAACATTTATTTGAAAATATTCTGTAATCTCCCGAGCCACTTCCTCTCTCACTTCATTATTCTGCAAGAGGCTTTCATTTAGACGCCACCTTCTCTCCTGAGCAAGCCCTGCTCCTGATAATGAGATACGTAAACTAACCGGCGCATGGTCCGACCATGTTATACTACCAATGGAAACCTCCATCACCAAGGGGATCAAATAGTGAGGTAACATGAAGAGGTCTATCCTCGAATACACCTGATGCGGATTGGAATAAAAGGTATAGTCCCTCTCTTCCCCATGTAGCGTCCTCCATGCATCCACCAGCTGGGTTTCATGGAGGCTACGTAAGACCCCCCGTCTGACCCCCTCCGTGATGGACGAGGTTCCCCTTGAAGTATCCATTTTTGGATTTAGGGGGATATTAAAGTCCCCCCCTAGAATCAATTTGCCTTCTAAAAACCCCATCAGTTCTTTAAGAATCTTCCTCATGAAGGTATCTTGATGTACATTGGGTAAATAGACTGTGGCTAGAGTCACTTTTGTTTCTCCTAAACTCCCTTTTAAAAAGAGATATCTCCCTTTTGGATCACAATAGCTACTTTCTAATGTCCAGGGGATCCTATTAGAAATCAAAATAGACGATCGGAGTGTCACTGGGGCGTGACCGGATGTGCAAGGTGTGAGTGTGTGAGGAGTGAGATGTCCGTGTGAGCTCGAGCTGCCTCGCTCCAGCCCCCCCCTCCCCCTCTGCGTGGGAGTCCTCCTTTCAATGCCTGAGCAGCGTGCATCCTACACTGCATAGGATAGCACAGTGAACAGCTAAAAATCTTACCTACTCCAATGCCTTCCTACAGCAGCAGCTGTTGACATCGTGGAGCCGTCAGAACTCAGCTGGTTCCCCCCTCCTGGTCCCCCCTCCTTCGTGCGGCGTCTGAGGGGAATCCTGTCTGTATCCTCTGCACACTGCATTCTCAGCTGGGAGATCAGGTGACTAGCAGCTCCGTACTAGTCTCCCCCCCCTCTGCACAGAGACTCTTTCATCTCACTAACAATAGCAGAGATCCTACACTGCACTGCACAGCATAGCTTGTCTGGATGGAGGAGTGAGTGTACAGCCAGGGAGTAGCTGTGCATGTCCCCTCTTCTCACAGTATTTTGTTGAACCAGCTGAGCGCTGATAGTGTGCTCTGTGCTCTGAGTGAAGGAGGGAAAGGGAAAAAAAAGACACAGCTGTTGAAATATTTGCCTGATCTTTCTTATTCTTGGCTTCAGTTTATAAAAGTACTTTTTATTGAAAGCACAAAGGTATTGAAATCCAGATTTCTCCCCCGCTCTGCTCTGTCCCTATGAGATTCAATATAAATACTTCAGGACACCGGGACTTTTTCTCCTCGGACAGGTCACGTGAGTAACGGATTGTAAAATAAATGCTACTGGAACTGAAATGTCGATGGAATGCTAGCGCTATTGCTGAGCTGATACTTATGCCTCTCTCGTTTTTTTCTCCTGTTGATGGCTCTCAAAAAAGCTACATGAAGTAGCAGGCAACAGTGCACAGGACTGGAGGGAACTTGTGTAAGCACAGTAGCAGTAGTAGAAACAGCTTAAAATAAGAGCCACTAAAGTATTTTGTTTGAGGGTACACTGAGCATTGACTGGTGACCGTTGGTGATTATTTTTGAGTGGATTGGTATACCAGGAACACTATTGAAAAGGAAAAGGGGGGAAGGAAAAAAGTTATTTTCCTTTTTTTTTTTTTTTTTTTTTTTTTTGGCCCTATCTCTCTGAAGAATGGCAGCAACCACAAAAAAGGGACAGTCTAACCAGGAGAGTGGATGCCCTTCAAATAACACGTGCGGCCAAGGATAAGGAGAAAGCAGCGCAGGTGGCTGCAGCGGTGGCGGCAGCTACATTGGAACAGTCTTCACATATTTTGGTAAAGTCACCTGGAAAAGTGGCTCAGCACCCACAAACACAGGTTAAAAATCAAATAGGGACAGCAACAGATAGGAAAAGTGGTGGGCAAGGCTCATCAGTTCCCAAAATAAAAAAAAACCTGGTGGTGGAGCCCCAAGGGGGGGGGTGCAATGGCATCAGCAAAAACTTTTGCAGAAGTCTCCTCAGCAAATACAGTAGATGACCCCAGGCGGGAGGAAGAGCCAACATTGAAGGAGATATTAAGCGCCATAAACGCATGTAGGGGGTCACTGAATAACTTGTCCGATCAGATAAAAGAAATAAAGGGAGAATTAGTGATAATGGGCCAGGAACTGCAAAAGACTGTACAAAGGGTAACATCAGTGGAAGAGAGAGTGAGCCAAGTAGAGGATGAGGTGCATACATTAAAACAACAGATGCAAGAATTAAAGGAACAAAATGGATGGCAGGCATTTAAACTTGATGAAATCGAAAACAGGTTACGTAGAAACAATATTCGGGTGGTGGGCCTCCCGGAACACAGTGAGGGTACTGACCCCATAGGGTTCTTTGAGAAATGGTTCGGAGAAACTTTTGGGGAAGATGCCTTTTCACCACTTTTTGCAATAGAAAGGGCCCATAGAGTCCCGTTCAGAGCACACCTCAGGGATGGACATCCCCGGCCCCTACTCTTGAAGTTTCTTAATTTTACTGATAAAGCAGCAGCATTGCAAAAAGCAAGAGAAAAAGGAGACATATTCTACAATGGTTCAAGGATCTCATTATTCCCAGATTTTTCTCCAGAACTTAGTAAACGTAGGGCGGAGTTTATGCCTATTAAACGTAACCTGTTAAAGAATAAAATCAAATATGCGCTATTGTATCCAGCACGTCTAAGAATAATG